>NC_133666.1:402834702-403134702 GCF_037893015.1 Macrotis lagotis
AAATCAGCCTACTCATCATTTCTTATAGCACAGCCATTCTCCAATTGATGGGCATTCCCTCAGTTTCTGGTTCTTTACTATCACAGAAAGAGCTGCTTTAAATATTTTATAATAAATAGGTTCTTTTCTTTTCTCCTTGATTACTTTTGGGAAATATACCTAATAGTGGTATTTCTGGGTCAAATGATTTAATTCTCTGGCATAATTCCAGATGGCTCTCCAAAATAGAGAGCTCAATTCATAGTTCCACCAACAGTGTGTTAGTGTCCCAATTTTTCCACCTCCCCTCCAACATTTTTCATTTTCTCCTTTCTATCATTTTAACCAATCTAATAAGATCTGATAAGATGATATCTCAAAAGTTATTTTAATTTGTATTTCCCCAATCAATAATGATTTGGTTTTCATATGACTATATATAGCTTTGATTTTTGTCATTGAAAACATGTCTGTTCATATCCTTTGACCATTTATCAATTGGGGTCATTATTATAAATTTGGCAAAGTTTTCTATATAGTTGAGATGAAATCTTTATTTGAGAAAATTCTATAAAATTTTTTCCTAGTTTTCTCTTTCCTTCTAATTTTGGTTACATTGATTTTATATACACAAAAACTTTTTAATGAAATGAATACTTCCAATTAATATCTCACAATGCTCCCTATCCCTTGTTTACTCTTAAATTCTTCTATTCAGAAGTCTGATAGGTATCACACATTCCATGTCTTCTAGATATCTAACATGTATTTTTAAGTATACCTCCCATCAAACTAACCTGTAAAAAAGTATAATTTCCCATATTATATGTATATATAATGTGGATTTGTATAAATGTGTGTGTGTGTATAAAAATCTTGAAAAAGCGATGGTATCTAAAAGGGTACCAGGAAAAGGTAAGAGAAATAGCATTTCATTTTAGCTTTCTCTAAATTCTTGTTATTTAAATTCTTTGGTTTAGAGCAGGGATTCTTAACCTTTTTTGTGTATGTCTTGTCTGATGTTCCCCTCTCAAAATAATGTTTTTTAATGCATCAAACAATTCATAAGATTACCAAGAACAATATTTATAATTAAAATTATACTTGTATATATAATCAAAAAATTTTTAAAAGCAAGACCTCTTTTTGAAACTGCTGGAGAAGGTTTTACTTAACCTAACTACATTTATGAAGAAATAATTCTTCCTAAACTGAATTCTCAGTAGTTGAAATCCACAGGGACCGTGAATACCATCTCAGGTAAAGATTCTATCTTTATTAGGACTGATATTCAGATGTTAGAAGCTAGCTAAATAAAGCTGTGTTATCACTTTTAGAATAATCTCTAGCATTGTATGTGCTCAATTGAGATACATTATTGTCGCTTTTAACCCTTTACAACTTTGGCAACTGGTTGTGTTTTATGTTACAAAACTGTGTTAATTGGTAATTCACTTAATGGGCTAACTTTATATTTGAGGATTTGAATTTATTTACATTTAAAAGTAATATTTATTTTATTTTATTTTCAGGGTCCTAATTCAGTCATGATTGTCCTGGTCATGCTGTTGAATATTGGGTTAGCCATTCTTTTTGTTCACTTTCTAACTTGATTGGAATTAGGAAAGGTAAGACTAGTATCATTTTCATGTAAACTCACAAGACATAATAGTTTCAATTCCCTTATTCAAATTTATAATCACTTTTTTTTTGTTTTTGTTTTGTTTTTGTTTTTGTTTTTTAATATCTCTGTAATGTCCTTTATTTTCATTTTGGCTATGCCTGAATGTGATTCAACGTAGTTCCTTACTGATATCACTGTTTTGACCCTTCAGTGAAGTCATGACAACTAGTGGAATTAGCCCACAGTTCTCTGCAATAGTGTCATCAGCCTTTTAAATGGCAACACACCAGTCATGCTCAGACACAGGGAAGGAGGCTTGGAATTAGGATGGGATCGCAAGAGACATATCTGAGACTTGGAAAATTCAGCCAGAGGACCTGTTCAGTTCCCTTGGGGATGGTTTGTGGCTTTGGGGTCCTCTGAAAGCTGAAGCAAGCAGCTATGTTGGAGAGCAAAACTTAATAATTTTTTGTTTATTTAAAAAGCAAAAGCCAAACAAAACACAAAATCTGCTGCTGCAGCCCCCAACCGGTGAAGTGCATTGGCTACTCCATCTGTCCTAGCAGAGTATGACTAAACTGGAAATGTATGGAGCTGCACTTTTTGTTGATGGAAGCTAACAGCTGCCTTACTGTTTTACCATCTGACATTTTTAGTAGGGAGCTGGGGAAACGACTGCCAGAGGAATGCGGTCAGAGGATACTGTTGCTGTGGAAGTGACTCCAACATTCACTCCTTTCTCATTAGAAGAAATAGTTAGCAGCATCACTCACCAGTCTTATGCCATTACCTGCTGCTTTTAACTTCTGTGGTGTTCTGGGAGATTACATTTTCTTTTGCTTGTGCATGACTGTTCATTTTGCTATTGATTTAAATTTGATGTATAGCCATGATAATAAATGGTATGAAGTCCTGGCTAGTGAAAATGTAATTGTTGCATCTTGAGGTAAATGCAAAACAGAAATCTAGTATACATGTGTATTTTGATAGGAAGGTCGAGCTCTTCATGACATTTGTTTTCCTAAACTGGTAAAACTCTGTTTCTCTTTCATGTTGATTGGGCAGAGTCTGGAGGCACTATGATGTATCCTGAGCAGTCACTAAAGTTGACCTGCTTATGTTAGTATCACACTGAATAAATTATGAAACATGGAGGCTCTTTGGGGTATTATTCACAAATGGGAAGCTAGACTACAAAAGGATTCTGAGAAGTAGAATCAAGGCTTTGCATGGTTTGGGGATTTGTTTTTTCTTTTTTTTTTTAAATGCCTTCTTGTTGATAGTAATAAGTGTTCAAAGGATTCAGTTTCATCACTGACATACCCTATAAGTGAATGATCTTGCTAGAGGCCAGTTCCAATGAAAATGAGGCTAAGACAATAATAATAATAACTAATATTGGGGGATGGGGGAATAGATTAATTTTGTGTTGAATACATTCAGGTAGAGCATACAAAGTTTTTAAAATCACTGCTTATCAAATTTATGCCTTTTGTGTTTTTTAAAGACCATATGTAATTTTGTTTCAAGTTTAAAAACCTTAGAAATTTTCATTTGGGGTATTTGTTTTTGCAGTATTTATTATTACATGAGTTACATTTATTTTGTGATGTTAATCTGTAATTACTATATTCTTTATTACTTAAAAGCATGCATATTTACTTGCAGAAACTGTATGTAGGATGCTTGTCCTCAAAGTAAACATTTTTGTTATTTAAAAAATAAATTGGAGGAAGGAAGAGACTTCTTTGTCTCTTTATTTCAATATTTAATCCTTTGCAGTTTGGGAAATTTTTTTGTAAACCCTTATTTTGTGCACAATATATAACCAGAATTATTTCCAACTTGTATGCTGTCTTTTCAGGGCAGCACTTACAGTAACATAGGTGAGGACTTAATGCTTTGTCTCCTGAGCCAGCTAACTGCAGGGTAGTAACCCAGTGGTATTTTTTGCAGAAGTACAGTATGTTGAGAATCCTGTGTGTGACCAGTATGGAATCAAGAAGAAAGCAGAAAGAGAGCAAATGAAAATTGCAACATGTGTATTTATTTTTTTAGAAAATCCTAATTTTACTTTGATATTTAGGAAGCAAGATTTTTTAAATATAAAATGTTTGTCTCTATATAAAACTTGGTACTTGAGGTCACTGCTCCTTCTTGTCCTACTCCATGTCTCCTTACTGGGAAAGCTGATTTTTTAACTGAAATATTTAATTCTTATTAAATGTTTATTTAAAGTACTTAATGCTTTGGAAATAATGAGTAATAGATAACTTCAGAAAATGTTTATAAAGTAAGCATGGTGGTTCCATTTATAAATATATGTATGATTTCTAAGCTTTTTTAAAAACAAAGCTCAAACAGAAATTGTTGGTATTTTTCTAAAATGTGCACAAGCTGTATTTTTACATGAAAGGCTATTTATAATGGGTTGTTATACTGTACACTACATTTTGGACAGCACATGAAGTCTGCCAATGTACTTACTTAATATGTCACTTTGTTTATTTAAAGTTTCTTGCTGTGAAAGAACTCTTTACCTATGAGTTCCTTTATTTATAGTCCTTGACCCCAAAATGTATAATGTACAGTTTTCACAACTGTATTTGCTCTAATAAAAAAGTTGGTTATTAATAAAGTTGTAGGTGGTTTTCCTTTGTGTTTAAATTAGTCTTGTACAGTGTGTACTTTTTTGTTATTGACATTGCCAGTGGAAGTTTAACAGTAGAATTTAAAATGGATCAAAGCAGGACAATGTCAGAAGTTTCCCATAAAATTATTTATTTCCTTATTTCTGCCACCTTCTCCCTTTTAAAAAACACAATCACTTTTAAATGTTAAATATAACATTTCATTTAACACTTTCAAAAATTGGATTACTGCCTCATCAAGGGAATTTACTTTTACATTTAAAGCAACTCTCTAAGTTAATATAAACTTCTCTCCTACATAATAATCTTTCAGTTAATTAAAATTGATTCAGCTATTTTGCTCCTTTTCTTAATGCCCAGAATAAATTAGTATGTTACCATAGTCTCCTAGTGCCTAAGCTGATAAGTGGCAATTTAGAAACCCTTGGAAGCCCAATTAACTCTCAGGTTACTGAATCTCCTTGAGTTTTAAGCTCCCTTTTGAGCCCAGAATGTTGCTGTTGGTTTAAGATTAACCAGACATGTAAGCATACTAGGCAGCAAAAGGTCTCTTTGCCACCAAATAGCTCCTATTTTACAGTTTCCATCCTTTAGTTATCTCTTTGTGTGAAAGGATAGAAGGTCCCTAATTAAGTGATTGAGTCATTATCACAATGAAGTGAAGTAATTGATCATCTCGAGATTTTTAGCAAGTTAATTAATTTTTAAAAACAACTCAGAGGTTTAACTTTTCACAGGAGACAAAGACCCATATTATGGAAGGGCAAACTGCTTATAAATATGATACTATTGTGTAGGAAGGGGTTCAAAGAAACTGTGGGCAACCTAAAGACTATGCCAAAGAATAAAGAGAATAGGTCATAATTTGACACCCCCCCCCAACTGAGCCAGGTACCATGAATATCCAACCAGACATTGTTTTGGGGCTCTGGAAGATGTGTGATGCAAATTGGACTAAAGACTTGCCCATGACCACATAGCTAGTTAAATGACCCAGGTAGGGTTTGAGCTTAGAAACTAGCTGGGTGGTGCAACAGATAGATTGCTGGACCTGGAGCTGGGAAGATCTAAATTCAAATACTGACTCAGATACTTACCAGCTCTGTGACCCTGGGAAAATTGCTTAATTTCTATTTACCTCAGTTTCATTATCTGTAAAACGGGAGTAAAAATAGCAACCACCTCCCAGGATTGTTGTAAGGATCAAATGAGAGGTAACATTTGTAAAGTGCTTTGCAAAATTTGAAACACTTTTTAAGTGCTAGCAATTGTTATTACCTTTAAGTCCACTACTTTAACCACTCCACTGCACTGTTACATGGGTTAAATAAAGTACTCCTACTATTTTTCTGGCATAGGCTTCCTTATGCTAAAAATCTACTCATTACTACTTCTCCTCTCATACCTCAGTTCTCATCCCAGGAACACAATGAGGAAGAATAGTTCTCCTTCTCTTACTATAATGAGGTGAGTTCTAATATCGAGCAATTCACCATGAATTCCAAAATTGTCTATTCCCAGACCAGAACCAGCAATATGATTGCAACTTCCAGTTAGTGTAATATGTGAAAAGCACTCTGAACTTGAAATGGAAGGTCTACATTACAGTCCAAGTCTATCTGTGGGTGAGGTACTCTATCCCCAAGCTTTTAAAATCAATTATACTTCAAAAATGTCAAATTGAATTAATAATCCATCCCAATGGTTATACAAGAAGGAATATATGGAGGCTTTATCACCACAGTATCACTTTTTTTAATATTCTCATCCCTGTCCTGTGCTAAAAAAATATAATGGATTGGGAAAGAGGAGAGCAGAGTGAATGGGGAGAATGTGATATGAAGAAAAGAGTTTCAATAAAAATAATTTTTAAAGATAAATTATTATCATTATTGGACCCCTCCATTGAACCAGATTACAGCCTGCCTTGTGATTATTTTTTTAATTTTTAAAAATTTCTATATGTACAATACATATATATTCATACATATACATATATACTATCTATAGGATATTATATATAGCATATAGACATATAGCATAGTATAATATATATTATATGAACAGAGAGAAAAAAAGTGTTTATGTATTAAAAAAAAAAACCCACTGTCCAAACATCTTGTAAAGAGATCCCCACCCTTAACTAAGAGTCTGGTTCACAGACACCAAGTTTTCCCAAGAGGATAGGAACTGTCAGTACTTGAACTTCCCTGTAATTTATTGCCTTCAAGAACCCAGAGACAGTTCTATGTCATAATGAAGCGCAGAATTTTAGTAGAGCTTTGCTGCAGAGTAGTTTACCAAAAAAACATAAAGCAAAGCACAAAGAATTTTCATTCAAAGTTCCTTAGAGCCCATCAAAAGGTACATGTCCTCACTGATGCATGTCATAATTGAGTCAGAAATATTCAGGAGGGGGCAGCTAGGTGGTACAGTGGTACACTGGCCCTGGAATCAGAAGGACCCGAGTTCAAATTCAGCCTCAGATATGTAATAATTGCCTAGCTGTGTGACCTTGGGCAAGTAACTCTTAACCCCATTGGCTTAAATAAATAAAAAAAATTTTTAAAGACATATTCAGGAATCTTGACCATTATAAATACTACCTGTAAACATTAAGGTCTATTATCAAAATGCATGATAGAAAGAGACAATTAGGGAATGTAAGAAATGTATCTGACAGATCCACCACAGTGTTTGTAACCTTAGCAACAAGAACTGGATTACCAGTAAGTGTACAACTTAGAAAGATAATCACAAGAGTAGAGAAAAATGAATTAATGGGCTTAGTCATTGTTCTTAAAAAGAGGGATTATCAAACAGATAAATGACTCTGACTTTAGATAAATGAAAATATATCTAATGAGAAAATGAAGGCACACCAGGCCCAAAGATCTTCCAAGAACTGAGGATAGTCCCACTAATGATGGCTAGAAGATTATGGTTGATGCAGGAATGATGAGAAATATAGTTTCCTGAGATGCCATAGAAACAGCTGAATGGATCTTTTCAAATTCTACAACATCCTAAATTCGTGGAATTTTTCTTAACAAATTTGTAGAAATTTTCTAAACTGTATACTTCATTAGCTATTTTAAGGGGTATGTGTTATAATAAAAAATATAAAATTATTTTAAAATTAAAAATAATAATATTTATTGCATTAAGGTTTACCAAATGTTTTCCATACATTGTTTTGCTTCATTCTCACAACTATATGAAGTGCTATGACTCTCCCCTCTTTTACAGAGGAGGACACTGGGGCTGAGGGAAGAGAAAATGGCATGCCAAGTTCAAAAAGTTGGTAACTATCCTAGGTAGAATTTCAGTCTTCCTGAGTCCCAGTTCATCTACTGTTTCTGTTGTATCTGTTATGCCATAATAATTAGAGAGAATGGGAAGCCATAGACCCTAAATACCCTCTTCTCTCCCCCTGTTTTCCCCATAGTAAACATAGAAACTCAAGTCACAGAAAACCTACATTTACCAAACTTTGTTCCTTTTTTCATCACTCTACCCCCATCCCCATCAGAATAGCCTATTTATCAAGCAAGTCATCAGCCAAAGAAGCAGCATTCTGTATAGGATAAAAAGCTGGCCTTGGAATCAGCAAAACCTAGAATCTAATCCCTATAACACTGGCTTTGTGATCTCCAAACAATCTAACCTTTCCGTGCCCAGCCAACTCTCTGTGACCATAGGTTGCAGAGCTGATATCCTCCAGCTACATGGGTAGAGAGAGCTTCCTCATCTGGAGTTCCCCACCAATGAAATCACAGTTCTGAAAAAAAAAATCAGCAAGAAAAATATTAAGACATGTACCCAGATTTAGAGATTGAATCATTGTGACTGCCGTAAATTAGGTGAGCTAAAAATGAATGTTGCCTCCCAGGTAGCTATGCGACAGCCATGTGAAGGAAGACAAGATTCTGTGATGTTATTGGACCCAAGTTATTCCCTAACTTAAGATAGCTTGTCTAACAGACCTTTCCTCTCAAGTTTGACCATGTTCTTCTTTAAGTATGCACCCTTTAATAATGCTCTTATTTTTATCAGCCTGTTCTCAAATTCCCACATTTGCAAGCCTACACAGAACTCCCTCTGTCCATCTGTGTAGGCTGCTAGTGTGTGCAGTGTTTTCTTCTAGTTAACAGCTGAAGAACCATAGAAAATATAGAGGGACGTGCTATCAGTCTGCATGTATAGCTTTCATCCTATCCTACCTAATTCCCTCTGAGACCAAGGACTGAAGGAAGCTTTGTTATGAGGAAAGGCTTAATGATTGGCAGGAAGTAAGGGGGCTTTTAGGAAAACATCCTGCATTAGCTCCTTACTTGTACCATGGAACAGATGAAGGAAATTAACTGTCTGAGGAGGCTTTGGTAAGCACTTCATTTGACTTAGAAGTTCAGATCACTAACATTTTAACATTTAAGGCATATATCAGAAATTATAGAAAAATGCTTTTCAAAATTTCCCTGCAAGTTATTATCATGAAGCATCATTTGAGGGCAAGACTAAATTAGGTCACTCCTCATTTACCTTTTAAGAACTAAAGTACTGATGTCTCCCCAAAATATCTATGTGAAGAAACATCTAGGTTACTAGGAAGTGGTCCAGATTGGACAAATGTTGGTCAACCTAAATCACTCATATAGTTACATAGGTCACTTGAGAAGGGGAAAGTCTGAGAATTGCTAAGGGAGCTAGCACAGATTTGTAAGGTTCTTTTGGTCTGGACTGTGACCTTGTCTTCCTGACATCTGTTCATCATACAACAATACCTCTTAAAGCATTCTTATCTTCTATTCTTTAAAGAAGATCTCTCTACTTAGGCAAACTGTTAATTTTGTTAATTACTATGTATAGCTCTATATCCAAATTAAACTTTATGAAAAGAAATAAGATTACATTTCTTTAAAAAAATTCCTTAACTGTCATTTCCCTATAAAAGCCATCTTCCTGGCTATTCTGACAGTATAATGTTTGACTATAGGGGCATTTTCCATTTATATCAGAGTCTCTCCTTGGATAAAAGGGACTTAACAGGTTTCTTGAAGTTTGTTAACCCACAGTTTTCTCATCTTTAAAGGGGAAAGTATTTTACTTGATTCCCTTTTTTAAGATTTTAAATATTTTATTGATATCTTGTGTTTTTACATCATCTTTATTTCCAAATATATCCCATCCTCTCCCCCAGAGAGCTGTCTCTTGTAGTAAAGAATAACAAAATAAAATAAAACAGTTCAGCAAAACTAAACAACACAGCAACTATTGGATTCAATATTTACTGTTCCACACCCATATTCCCTACCAGTTCTCCATTCACCAGCTCTTCAAAGAAATTTGGGAGATATATTTACTCATACTTTCTTTGGGGTCAGACTTGATTATTATAATGGGGTTTTTTTGGAAGGTTTTTAGCCTTTCCATTTACATGGTCATGAAACTAAGTGTTCTGTAAAGATCCCTTCTAGTACTACATAAGAGACATTGAGGTATAGTGAATAGTACTAGACCTGAAGTCAGGGAAACCTATCACTGACTGCAATAGTGTGACCATGAATGGGTCAATCATGTAATCACTCTGTACCTCAGTTTCTTCATCTGAAAAAATAGGGCTAAAAATACCTGCAAGTATTTTGCTCACTTAGTTATTATGAAACTTCAATGAGATAATGTGTATGGGGTGAGTTTATATACATATATGTATGGTTATATATGTATATTTTCATATATATATCAGTAGTAATTAGTCAATGGGATGACTGCAGTACAAAAAATGGGAACAGTCAGTCAGTTGATAAGCATTTATTAAATTCCTACTATGATTCGGGTACTATGCTAAGCTCTGGATACAAAAAAGGGGCAAAAGAGAGTCCAAGCCCTCAATCTAATGGGAGACAACAGTAAACAAATACGTACAAATAAATTCTATACAGGATAAATAGAAAACAGTCAACAGAAGGAAGACACTAAAATTAAAAAGGGCTGGGAAAAGCTTGTAGAATATGAGATTTTATTTGGTACTTGAAGAAACCATGGAAATAAAGGAAGCCATGTCAGGAAGGGCTTCCTAAAAGGTTTTAAGGAAAATTGAAGGATAGCTTGCCAGACGGAGACCTAGGGAAAGGGCCAGGGGTCAATTGCTCATCCTCTCTTCATTCTCAGCTCATTCCTCTTCCTGTTTTAGGGGGCACAGGATTTCTTTTGTGTTCCTTCTTGGTTTGTTTCCTGTGCATTTGGAGCAGGAGCCCTTCAGTGGACCTCACAGACCAAGACTGATCTCTCAACAAAAGTTTAATTTTAAATTCTAGAATGAGGGAAACAGAAACAAGACAGTACCAATGGTACCCTGCCCAGTCAATCTTATGTTTGGGGAATTTTTTCTGCTTTTCCTTACTCAGGATGGAATTTACTGACTCCCCAAAGCTATGGTGGAGTGGATTTCTGTATTCCATTTTTCCTGCCCCCAACCCTTGACTAAGTTGCAGACTTTTTTTTCCTTTGGCTTTACCCCAAATAAAGGTTGGAATTCTCTCAAAACACCATTAGTAAAATGACACCTAGAGAAGTCAGAACTGTTGCATTATAGAGCACATGAAACTTAGCCTAAACTAGTCAAGTAATGCAGCAGAAAGAACAGAAGCTAGATGTGGGGTCAGGTAGACCCAAGTTTCTATCCTGCCTCAGCCACTTATAGCTGCATCACCTTGGGCAGGCTCCTTTATCTTTATGTCTCTCATTCCTCATCTTGAAAATGAGAAGTTTGGATTTAGTGGCCCCTAAGCTCCCTTGGACCTCCAAACCTATCATCCCTGTGCCATTGCTAATCATCCCTGTAGAGACAATGAGACTGTTAACTTGGTATAATTTTTGACTCACTTAAATCCAATTCATTGGCAACTCAACATAGCATCCTGTAGATATCACTGGCCCTCTCCAACAAAGATGGACAAACAGTAACAAACAGTGACTAACAAATACTATTCCACTTGCCAGCATTTGGCCCAGTTGCTACATGGACTTTCTGTCTTTCCATGTGAGAAACTCAGCATCTAAGATTTGGAATTAACCTCAGAGGCCATAGAGTACAATCCTTCCCCTCTCCAACTTCCCAGATAAGTGCCCAATCAATATTTTCATGAAAACTTCAAGTAGGAAAGAACTCACTACCTCCTGAGGCTGGAGGAAGACGACCTGATCCATTTTTTAATAGCTTTGATGGTTAAGAAGAATTTCTTATACATAGCCTATCTAAGTCTGCTCTCTGCCACTTCTACTCATTCCCCCTAAATCTGTCAAGATTCAAAAAGAACCAGTCAGACCCTATATACCCAACTTAAAGCACTTTATGGAACCACAAGTGTAAATAAAAAGAAAGAAGTGGGAGAACTGCACCAGTAGCCATTATTTTTTTTTCCTATTACTCTTACGCAGCTAGTTGGCAGAGTGAGTTAGAATGCTAGTCCTGGAAGATTCATCTTCCTAAACTCAAACCTTACACTTATTAGCTGTGTGACCTTGTGCAAGTCATTTGACCCTGTTTTTCTAAGTTCCTCAACTATAAAATGAACTGGAAAAATTGCAGACCACTTCAGTGTCTTTGCCAGTTGCCCAAAAAACCCCCAAATGGGATGAATGAATGAACGACATGAATGACCAAACAGAAAACATATCATTTTATCCAGACAGTAGGAAACTTGACAAGTATAAAATTTGATTATGGTAACTTAGAAACATTTTTGTACCCAAAAGGCCTAAACTGGGAATTGAAAGGTCTAGGTTTAGTTCCAATTTTGTCACTAAGACAATTTATTAATTTTAACATATTTTACATGAGCCTTTCTTCATTTGTAAAACAAACAAATATGCTGGCATTTATTGTTTCACAAGGATGTTGCCAAGATAGAGTGGGAAGGTAGAATGTTACCATGGCAATGATACTAGCTCTATAGTCAAAGGACCTGAACTCAAACTCCGCTTGAGACTTCCAAACTCTGTGACTTTTGGCAAGTCCTTTTAGGCCTCAGTTTCCTCATTGTAAAATTGAGATAGATGGTCTCTAAAATCCCTTCCAACTCTAGATCTTATAAGATTGGTTATAACCCACAAGAAAGATAGCTCTCATCATCTCCTTCCTCAGGAAGCTTCTGGACAACAAAACCCTGCGTGTGTTTGCCATAATCTGCTCCTAGGACATTGCACTGCTATCAAGGAATACACCAAATTCTGCTCATGTCTGATGCAAGGTGGGCTTCCAGATATTTCTTAGGATACAGAAACAACTTCCAGGCAGTTAAAGGCCTTGCTGAATCTAATTGAGGCAACCTTGACCCTTCTAATTACTTGCCTTCATCATCAGACTTCACTGATAACTCTACCAGAATTCATTCTCCAATAGTTAGCATACCCCCCCAACTTCCTACATCTCCACTCTCCTTTACTTTACCCATTTCTGTAATGTTGAATACCCAAATGTCCAAGAACTCAATTACCACCAAAGAACTTAATTCCTCACTTCCAACCATCTAAACCTTTCTCTAATGCCTCATTCTAGATCATCCCATTCCTTCCCTGGTACCCTTCAAAACTTAAGCTCCTTAATTAACAAACTTCTTTTCATATTATATCACTTCCTTTCTGATTCCTTCCATCTCCTGGCACTCACTAAAATCAAGTCTATCCAGCTAATACTGCATCTCTGGACATTCTTTCCAGAAATAGCTACAGTTTCTCTCATTACCCTCCTACTCACCGGTCAGAACAGTCCTTGCTCCCCATTGCCACTTCCCGACTTTTTCTTTATTCCTGTTTTGTTTTAGAACACTACCTCCTTTAATTCATTTTATCCTCTAACCTCTTTCTCTTATCCTCTCCATTTCCTACTTACCTATTGAGTACAATATATGACTATACTCATCTCACACTCACATATGTGTGTGTGTGTGTGTGTATATGCCTTCCTTTTTAAATCAATTGTAATAAGAGATACAAGTGTTGCCCACCACCCAAACTTCATTTTCCCCCCTCCACTATAAAAGCTTTAGCTTTTTTTGGTGAGACAGTCTCCCCAATTCTTCCTCGCCCTTCTCTGTTATTTCAATACATTCCACTTCTTACCTCTTCATTTTTTTAAACCAACATAATTGACTCATAACCATGTTCTCTTGTATATGTAGACTCCTAACTGCCCTAATAATGATAAAGTTCTTAGAAGTTACATGTATGATTTTCACATATGGTTATATAAATAGTATAATCTATTGTGATTTCTCTTTTCTGTTTAACTTTTTATGCTTCTCTTGAGTCTTGGGTTTGAATATCCAATTTTCTACTCAATATTTTAATGTCCTATATTTCATTATATGTCCAATTTTCCCCTGAAGGATTAGACTCAGTTTTACTAGGCAAGTTATTCTTGGTTGTAATCCTAGCTCCTTTTGCCTCTGGAATATCATATTCCAAGCCTTCTGCTCCTTAAATATGAAAGCTGTTAAATCTTATGTGATTGCATCTCCACAATATTTGAATGTTGTGGAATTTTGAAAGTTTTTTCTAACTGCAGTATTTTCTCCTTAATTTGAGAGCTCTGGAATTTGGATAAACTATTCCTGGTCATTTTAATTTTGGAATCTTTTCCAGGAGGTGATTAGTGGATTCTTTCAATTTCTATTTTACCCTGGATCTAAGATCCTGGGACAGTTTTTCTTTATAATTTCTTGAAATATGATGTCTAGGCTCTTTTTTTGACCATCGCTTTCAGGCAATCCAATAATTCTTAAATTATCTCTTCTTGATCTGTTTTCCAAATCAGTTGTTTTTCTGGTGAGATATTTTGCATTTTCTTCTTTTTTTTCTTCTTTTATTTTTGTTTGATTGTTTTTGACATCTTGAGGAGTCATTAGCTTCTACTTGCCCAACTCTACTTTTTTTTTTAATTTATGGCAATGGGATTAAGTGACTTGCCTAAGGTCATACAGCTAGGCAATTATTAAGTGTCCAAGGCTGAATTTGAACTCAGGTCCTCCTGACTCCAGGGTCCATGCTCTATCCACTGTGCCACCTAGCTGCCCCTGCCCAACTCTATTTTAAGAAATTATTTTCTTTGGTGATCTTTTGTACTTCATTTTCCATTTAGCCAATTCTGCTTTTTAAGGAGTTATTTTCTTCAATGAATTTTTATTATTAGAGAAATTCTGGTTTTGTTTCTTTTGTTGCTGGTTCTTGGTTTTTGCATGGCAATAGGGTTAAGTGACTTGCTCAAAGTCACACAGCTAAGTAAACATTAAATATCTGAGACAGGTTTTGAACTCAGGTCCCGCTGACTGCAGGGTCAGTGCTCTATCCACTGTACCACCTAACTGCCCAGTAAATTCTGTTTTTTAAGGTGTTAATTTCTTTAGGGGGGTTTTTTGTGCTTTTATCAAAATGTTAATTCTCTTTTCATAATTTTCTTTCATCACTCTTATTTCTTTTCTTATTTTCCCCCAATATAAATAGAAAAAGCAAAAATGAAACAATTCCTGCTCCTAAGAAAGTTGCTATATATATTGATATAATATAAGAAAAGAGAGAGCAATTTAATGGGGAAAAGGGAATCAGGGAAGGCTTCAGGAAGGAGGTAGTACCTGAACTGATCCTCCAAGGAAGATAAGGATTCTGAGAGGTGGAGATAAGGAGCGAATGCATTGTGCAGAAGAGCTGTGCAAATTCATTGAAGTTGGAAATGAAATGCTAAATCTGAAGAACATGGAGAGTACGTGAAGGTGAGTTGTAAGATAAAGCTCAAGAGTAAAAGTTGTGTGATCCTGGCCAAGTCACTTAACCCTGATTACCTCCAAAAAAAAAAACGTAAGACTCAAAAGGAAAGTTGGAAGCAAATTGTGGAGATGTTTTGTGGTATGTTTTCTAAGAGGCAACAGGGGACACACTGGAAGTTTTTGAACAGGACAATAATCAAGCCTACATATGAAGAACCATAGATCCATTGGAATCAAGAGACTAGTTTAGATTCTTTTTTTTTTTATTAGGTTTTTGCAAGGCAAACGGGGTTAAGTGGCTTGCCCAAGGCCACACAGCTAGGTAATTATTAAGTGTCTGAGACCGGATTTGAACCCAGGTACTCCTGACTCCAGGGCCAGTGCTTTATCCACTACACCACCTAGCCGCCCCCAAGAGACTAGTTTAAATCCAGCTTCTGCCTCTTTGCTGAGTGATCATAGACAGTCCACTTAATTTATATGAGCCTATAAATTTCCTTTTTTTGTAAAAGAGGGATAGTCAAACTAACCTTAGTTCATAAGATTATTCAAGAAATATGTTTTTTAAACTTCAAAGCACTATAATAATGATTGTTATATTATATCACATTAATTATTATTATTAATATAACCCTAATAATGCCATGTTAATGTGTCAATTGCATTCTAATGTCATATTCAACAGAACTTCCTAAAAACCATACCCAAACCCATATTCTGTGCTAATAAACCCTAAAATTCATATTTTTTCAATACTAGAAATTAGCTTCGTACCAAGTGATCTTCCAGGCTCAACGGTCTTTAAATTACATATATATTACTGCAAGATGTATACCGCTTTAAAAAAAAGATGTATATTACTAATGCATAAAGATCATTTTACTCCTTGCTCGCAAACTTCCAATAGCTCCCCATTGCCTCTGCCTCTGCCATCTAAGACAAGACCTAGACCAGACTACTCAACTTCACATGCTAGTCCCTCCCTTGGCCCAACTGTGCTTTCCAATTTTATATTATTTCTTCAACATACCTTCTACTCCAACCAAATTATATTACTAGTCCCTGCCCAATCATATACTTAAACACATCCTTTACTTCCCTATGCCTGTGTTCATTGTCGATTCCTAGGCCTAGAGGGACTTTCATTTGACTGTTGAAATCCTATCTAATCTTTAAGGCTCGACTCAAATGATACTTCTACCATAATTCAGTTCCAGACTTTTCCATCCAAAAGAAATCTCTTAGACCTTTATATGGGAGCAAAGCCTTATCTGCACATATAAAATGAATTAGAGAATTGAGACACGTATCTGGATCATTTAACACCCAAATTAACACTTTCAAAGGCAAAGAGAATTAATGCAAAAAAACATTGAACTGAAAGTATTAAGAGCCAGTTCTGATCCTGGTTCTACTATTAATTAGTGTGATCTTAGGTAAGTCTTTTAATTCATCTGGCCCTCTGTTTCTCAATCTGTAAAATGAGTGTGTGAAAGGGACTAATGTGAAATACTCTCTCACCCAGTAATTCTAATTCACTTTGACATTTCAACAGGTGCATGATATTCCGTATCAGAATCTACTGTCTGCACACATTGGAAATGATGTCTATACTTGACTATAAAATAAAACTATTTGATGACACAGTCAGTTATTGCCCTTCTTATTTTGTCTTATTTACTGTTTTGGGACTTCAAACCCATATTAAGTAAAAAAAGAGGGTTGCAAACAAACTCATTCAGTGATAAGAATTGGGAGATAGCCAGAATTTATTTTCCAATCTAGTCCTAATTAATTAATTCAAACTGATTATACCTCAGTTTCCTCATTTATAAAACAGAGCAATATACCTGTCATGTCTTTCATGTGGTGTTTATGAGACAAAGTTCTAAAAACTTTTATGACATTAAGTTTAATATTGTTCAGTAATATGTATATAGTTACAAAGCTACATATTGTTCAGTAATATCTATATGGTCAAAAAGATACATATAAACACACATATGTATAAGTGTTAAAAATGTATATATACATGGTAGATGCCACAAGTTATAGTGGAAAGAGTACTGGACCTGAATTCTAAGTTCAAAATCTGTCTCTTATACTTTAAAGTCATGTGACTGTTATCAAGTCATTCAACCTGTTTGAGCATTAATTTTCATATCTATAAAATATGAACAATTACTACTGTCACATTATCCAAACATGAATAGCAGCAGAACATATTTAGTTTATGACTGGCATAATGAAAACACCCTTCACTTGTAATAAAAAGTAATCTTGGTTGCTATGTATAATGGTGAAGTTAAGATAGACTGTATTCTTGCCAAAATCACTGAGGAAGTTTTAAACTCAATAGTTCCATTGTTTTTTTAAAGCACTGGGAATATTGGTACTTTCAGAATGGTTACAAAGATAAAGAAAATTTCTTGGTTTCTTTACAGAATTTCCTACCAATACAGAATTGTACCAATTTATTGTATGTTTCAGAAACTTTTATCACACACTAGAATGCACTATTTTAAAGTCTGTCTTAAGTAAGAATCTCTGTTCATGACACAAAAGTTAAATGTTTATGGAAGTGTTGTCATCTAAATTAGACAATGATTATGTATATACATTCCACCTCTATGAAATCTAATTGTTTACTAGAAAGTAGTTCTCATTCATGGGTTTGGGAATAATTGTCCACTGGTAGCTATTATCCTATTCATTTATATTTGTTAACATTCAGGTTTGGGATATGCTTTCTATTCAACTGGTAAGCCTGCATTTTTTCCAGGACTTCCAAGATATTCTCATGGACGTATAATTGATGAGTCTTTTATATATTCTTTTCATTTCATCTATTATATAAGATCATTTTGACATTTCTTGATCCAAAAATGATACTGGTAAAACAAATACAATCACTCTCAATAAATGGATGCTCAATACTTTTTGAGTCTGTAAAATTCTTGGGACAAAGGGAATGCCAAAGACTGACCATTATGAATAGTTAGGAAGTCTAGAACCAGAATTCCAAAGGTTTAATTATTAAAACAAGAAATACAACTTGAAGTATTACATTTTTATTGGGCATTCTTCATCACAAAGTCATTCTAGAAGTACTATTGTTTTCACATTAATATTGGAGTTTTCCTTAGTGTTTCTCATCCTTCTTGTCATGTTTCTTCTGCCCTTTCTTTACATAAGGAGACCATTTTGGCCCTACACAATTGCCCTGTCATCACTAGAAACCTATGCCTCAGACCCTCCATGACATGAACACTACAAAAACTAGAAATTCTCTCCTTAGTATGCCATCTGCCTCTTAACTGCTGACCCTAATAGTTTTGCCTCAGTTCTTATCCCCTTGAATCCCTTTATAATTATCAACACTTTGAATCACTCCCTTCTGAATATCCTCTCATTATTTGGATTCTCTCACATTAAGGTCTGCTATCTGACCTTGCCTTCTCATTTTCTTTTGTGGGGTAATCATCCATCTTCTACAAATTGCGACTATGTCCTAAAATTCTGTCCTGAGTCCCCTTCTTTTCTCTCTTTATACTACCTCCCTTAGCTATTCCATCTACTTCATGGATTTAATAATCATTTCTTACTAGATTGCACACAAAACTATATATCCATGCTTATCCTCTCTTAAGTTCCACTTTAGCATCACTAATTAGGTTCCAGAGATCTCTAAATGAAAACCTTTTGGTTATTTCAAACTCAACACATTCATATCAGAACACATCAGCTTCCCCTCCATGAACTTCATATTATCTAAAATTCACTTCTTCCAAACTTTATTTTTGAAGGCTATCATCCTCCTCACAATTACCTGCTCAGAAATTTTCAATTTCTCCCTAATTTCTCTAGATTCTACTAATATGTAAGGTTTTTCTCCACTAGCAAGTTCATAATCTCTGTCATTCTTGACATATGCTTTCCCTCACCGCTTCTATATAATCAGTTGTCTTGTCTAATAGATACTACCTCCACATAACCTTTTATTTCTATCCTCTTCTGTTCACTAGGATGACCACTAACATCCAACCCTCACTTTCACCTGGGGGTGGGGCGGGAGAGGAGAGGGGAAGTATACTCTGGACACATTTTAGGTTTAATCTGCATTATTAACACTTTGTTAAGTCTAAACAATCAACAAAATAATAAATCAAGACATGATTTGTACAATTTATAGATTTCTGAGATATTTATGAATTGAAAATTTAACAGTTGGCTCTTATGGACCAGTTAGAGCATACCTCTGGTTCAGCTCCTTATGATTCTATGCTTGGATTATGTGCTAGACTTCTTATTGGTAGTTCTGCTTCTAGTCTTAGCTCTTTCCAATTTATACTCCACCTACTGCTAACATAATCTTCTTAAGGTATTGGTCTTACTGTATCACTTTCTTGCTTAAAAGCCCTATGATGCTCCCTATTGCCTCTGAATTCTTTTGACATTTAAGGCTTATCTCTACAATCTGGTCCCAACCAACTTTTTAGCCTTCTTTCATGTGCCTTCCCTTCACACAGTCTATGGTCCATCCAAATTAGACTGCTAGCTATTCTTTGAACCCAACATGCCATCTTCCATCTTCCACATGTGGAATGCACTCTTTGCTCATCTCTACCACTCAAATCCTTCTCTTCATTCAGGGCTCAGTTCAGGCATCACCTCTTCCACAGAGTCATCTATGGTCCTTTCAGCTTTGTGCTCTCTTCTCAATTTACTACATACTATATTCATTTGTGCACAGATTGTATCTCTTTGATATAACACCAGCTTATTGAGGGCAGAGGCTCATTTTTTTACTTTTCCTGACAAGCCCAGTTTCTTTTCCATAGTGGCTTCTTTTGTTTGTTAAAACATCATTTTCTCTCTGGCAGAGAAAACAATCAAAATATGAATTAAGTAACCCTGCCTTCTCTCTTTTAATGGCTAACTCATTCTTCTGAACAGAGGGTCCCTTTTGTTCTTTCATACCTCTTTTCTTCCCCAATGCAGCTAAAAACAAATAATTATTTTTAAAAATATTTTGTTGTTCCTAACCTTCCCACTAGTCATAGCTCACTCTGAACTTTCACCCCCAACATGATTCATATGGTACAATGCCACATTTTTGTTATTTATATTGTGTTATCTGTCCCTGTTTCCATCTTGTGTGCATACCTCTTGTAAATCTAACTTGGCAGATTCCCAATCATCCACATCAGTCTTTTCAGACAACTTCCTTGTTTCCTTCTCAGAAGAATTGTTCTATTTATTCTTCAAATTTTCATTATTAGACTTTCCCATTGTCCTGGTCTGACTTCTATGGCAGAATATTAGTTCTTGAGATCCTGTTTACCTATTCTATGAAGATCTAAAATACACATTAGACTATAGCCATCTTTGCTCTCTTCTCTCTCAAATTCTAAGTTGGAATAGTCACTTCCCTAACAAGGTTCTTTGCAAATCTTAAAGCACTATGAAAATGTGAGTAAGTGTCTCAGGATAAAAAAACCTAATGGATAACCAGGTCATTCAGTAGAAGTAGGAGTAAATTGGACATAAGAAGCAGAACTACAACACCATGTAATGCAAATAGTGGGAGCACTGATGTCTCCAATATTATAGATGAGGAAACTGATCACAAAGGAAGTGAAAGGCAAAGCTGGAATTTGAACTCAGGTTTCAGGATGCCAAGCTAACATTTTGACAATCATGTAGGGGTGCCCAGTTGGAAGTTAGGGTTACTTCCATCAATCACAGTCTCAAAATGGTTTTCCTCAAATTTTTCTGAGTTTCTCCATATCTTTGATGGTATATATAGTTTGAGAAGAGTACCAATGCAGTTTGGAGTAGCAGAAATAACAATGGTATCAGAAATCATAGGTTTAATGTCAGCTTTGGCACTTTAAGACAAGTGACTTGAATCTTAGCATTCTTATCTATAAAATGGGAATAAAAATACTTCTCTTACGTACTTCACCTGTTGTGAATTTTAAATGAGGTAGTCTGTAAGTCTTCTGATGAGAAGGACTACCAGGCCTTATCATCTTCCTTTGTGATCAATTGGAGACATCAGTGCTCCCACTATTTATATTGCATGAATCTTTAGATTTGGACACTCTCATCTGACCTGCTGAAGCATCCTAGGGGCCTCTAAGTCTTGCCACCCCCAGACACTGTGCCCTTGGGAGCCTGCAACTGGACTCTTTTGTATGTGCTGTCTCATCCAATTCAAGTATGAGCTCCTTGAGAGCAGAGATTGTCATGTTTTTTTATTCCTATTTGTATACCTAGCATTTGCCATATACTAAACACTTAATAAATTAGATTTTTTAAATTTATTCATTCACTTACTCTTCCCAGCAGGAGGACAAGGTTGAAGATGAGAGAAGTTGCAATTTGGAATCTTCCAAACAGTTCGTGAATCTTATAGTTACCCGCCAGGCCCTTACAATCATAATCATTATAATTATGATTGTATAATCATAATTATATTATAGTTATATGACATAATAAGAGTATATGAACAGATTATAATCATAATTTATATTATAATCTCATTATATATATATATATATATATATATATATATATATATATATATATATATAATCTAAATCTGGAGCCTAAAGTTATCATTATCAATTAAATAGGCCACAGAAATTCCAGACTACTGTGACCTCCTTCCACTTTTTTTTTGCCCCATAATACCACTTCCCTGGCAGGTTTCATGTACTCATCATTCCTCAAAAATCAAGTCATTTCATGTTCCTGAAATTACATGGTTGATGGGTCTCTTGAAAACAAATTACTAATACAAGTCATTCCCCAATTGATAAATGGTCAAAGGATATGTACAGGCAGTTTTCAGATGAAGAAATTAAAGCTATCTATAGTCATATAAAAATGCTCTAAATCATTATTGATTAAAAATGCAAATTAAACAACTTTGACGTACTATCTCACAACTATCAGATTGGCTAAAATGTGACAAAAGAGGAAAATGATAAACATTGGAGGGATGTGGGAAAATTAGAACATTAATGTATTGTTGGTGGAGTTGTGAACTAGTCCAGCTATTGTTGAGAGCATTTTGGAACTATGACCAAAAGGCAATAAAACTTTGTATACCCTTTGATCCAGCAATACCACTACTAGGTCTATACCCCAAAGAGATAATAGAAAAAAGGGAAAAGGACTCACATGGAATATTTATAGCATCTATTTTTGTAGTGGCAAAGAATTTAAAAATGAGGAAATGCCCACCAATTGGGGAATGGCTTAACAAATTGTGTTATATAAATTTTATGGTATACTATTATTCTGTAAGAAAGCATGGGCAGGTAGACTTCAGAAAAGTTTGGAAAGATTTGCATGAATTGATGCCGAGTTAAGGTGAGGAGAACCAGGAGAACATTATACACAATAACAGCAACATTGTGTGATGATTAAGTGTGGTGGTCTTAGTTCTTGTCAGCAGTTCAATATTTAAGAACATTTCTAAAAGACTTATGATGGCAAATGCAACCCACATCCAGAGAAAAAACTATGGAGTCTGAATGCACACCAAAGCATACTATTTTCCCTTTTTAAAACTTGTTTTATTTTTTTTTTCTTTTGCTCATGTTTTTCTCCCTTTAGTTCTGATTCTTTGTTCTGATTCTTCTTTTACAACATAAATAATATGGAAATCTGTTGGACATAATTGTACATGTGTAACCTATATCAGATTACTCCCTGTCATGGGGAGGGGAAAAGGAAGGGAGGGAAGAAGAAAAATGTAGATCAAAAAAGATGAAAGTTAAAAATTATCTTTGCATATAATTGAAAAAGATAAAATAACATTCAAAATCAAAAACACATTACTACAATCCTCAACCCATCCCTTATCATGAATGAATACATTTCTTTGGGAAAGGTCAGGAATAAGAACTGACTTTAGATGAATCTTAAAAATTTCTCCTCACAATTCTTACATTCCCATTCTCCATATTTATGACCTACTTAAGTAATTTCCTATTCCGTTATTTTTCTAAAGAACAGACATTGATTATCAGCAACAGTAACCTTGATGAGGAAGGCTAAGATTTGCAAAGGCTTTTTTCCACCAGGGGAAAGTGAGTAGACAAAAGGAAATATGTCAATTATCTACATTTCCTAGTCCTACAAATAGCTTTTCCTCCTCCTGAGGCATCTGGAAGTCCCAAACAGTGTCCTTTCTAAACAAAGGAACCCACGGGGCATAGAATGACTTTACATCCTCTGGAATCTCAGGAATAACCAACAGATCCTTCATTTTAAGATGGAACCTGAGATTTCTGAGTGAGCACAGCAGAAAAAGATAAAGGGATCCAAGGCAAAGCCCAATATGAATCTGCAAAGCATCATCACTGTTGAAAACAAAAGAGCAAACATATTACTGAGGAACTTTTATTATTGGCATAATAAATACTGTAAAAAATTAATAGATTCAGGGTGCAAAATCTATGTTGTTCCCTGGGGATCCTGACAACCCATCAATGGCTTCTTGCTACCAAGTACAACTGCAGCCTTGACTCCCTGACCCTACTTCTAATTCCTAGTTTCTCCTATAGCTTCTACACTGCTCAGGGACATGGGGGGAACTTCTTTAATAAATAATCAGTTTGTTTAGGGTATTTTATATACCTAACAGATTTTTTCTCAAATATATTAAAAGACTTGAAAGAATATTGAAAAGAAGAACTTTGGAGAAAAATTGCACAGTTATCTAAAGCGTTTTGAGCCAGGTAAAAATGATTGAGGATTTCTCCATGGGTAGACACATCAAGTAATGACTTTTATAGTATATAACTATTTGAACTTACACAGTACATTCATGAACATCCTCTCTCATTTAATCTTTGCAAGAATCCTAAAAGTCAACATCATCTTTGGTGGTAGCAATCCCCACCAGCAGATCACAGTTAGTTTATAAACTTATTATAGTTTTAAAGAATTGAAATTCAGAAGACAAGTAATTTATGTACAGTTATACAACTGAAAGAATCAGAAGTGTGATTTGACTTAAAACTTAACTCCAAATCCTTCCTTCTATTCACTATAAATTGCTGTTTCTCATAGCATGTAGGACATTTCCAGTACTGCAGGTATTATTAATATTCACTTTATAGATAAGGAAACAATCTTAGAAACTGGCTTGTCCAAGGCAATGACATCATAGTATCAATAGGACTTTAGAGATCATTTAATCCAACTGACCTAGCAGGTTACACAACTAAATGATAGCCACAACTCTCATTCCATGAGACTTCTTTCTCCCCTATTCCACATAATTCATTCTAAGAATACTTTACAATAATTGTAACCAACCCCTATAGATTCCATGAAATTGTAAAGATACATAAAATGTCAGAATTAGAAAGGAAATCAAGGACGGCTAAGTGGCACAGTACATAGAGCACTGGCCCTAGAGTCAGGAAGACCTGAATTAAAATCTGGCCTCAGACACTTAATAACTACCTAGCTGTGTGACCCTGGGCAAATCACTTAATCCCACTGATTTACAACTCCCCCCCCCAAAAAAAAGAAAGGATATCAAAACCCAACAATCCCCTCTACAGCACAGACAAAAAAAATCAGACAATTTTTGTTTGAAGACCTGTAAGAAGTGGAAACCTACTACTTCCTTCCATGGGCCTCAGTTTCCTCATTTGTAACTTGAGTCTTAGATGCCCTCCAAGATATCTTCTGCCTCTATGTCAACTAATGATCCTAAATTAATTAATCTTTCTTTCACATGGTAGCCCTCCAGCTACTTGAAGGCAACTATGATGCCTCTGCCCAAAATCTTTTCACCAGATTACATATTCCATCTCCTCCAACTAATCTTCATCCTCCTCTTAATGCTCCCCAGTTTATCCAATGTCCTTGTTAGGATGTGGTGCTCATGTGAATGGACTGAAATATTCCAGAAGAGGTGTGATCTCTCCAGAGAACAATGAAACTATCACTTCCCTATTCCAGGATGCCAGGTATCCTTTGTTATTGTTGTTGTTGTTCAGTCAAGTTCAACTCTTTGGATTCCTATTTGGGGTTTTCTTGGCAAAGATACTGGAGTGGCTTGTTATTTCCTTCGTCTGTTCATTTTACAGATGAGAAATCTTAAATGACTTATCCAGGATCACAGACCTAGTGTCTGAGATCAGATTTGAACTCAGGTCTTCTTAACTCTAGACCTAGCACTCGATTTACTGTGCCTGCCCCTGGTTGCTCAACCTCTAAATCTCAGGGAATGAATTATTTAAGGTAACTAAAATAGATTAGGGGTAAATTCCTCATTCAAATCCTGTTGAGTGAGTTTGTGATTCACTAAAATTCCTATATCTTTAAAAAAACAAAACAAAACTCGCAATTAACCACATTTATATTCTTTTACTCAAGAAATTTATTGTTTGAAGTCAAATTAAGACTTCACTTTTATCGGAGTAAATTGCTTCTTCAGGTAGCATGGTGTAATGGATAAGAGAGCCAGGAAGAGACTAGAAGAGTTCATTCAAATTCTGCCTCTAGTGTATTCTAGGCAAGACACTTTACCTCTGAATAATTCTTGCCTTTCCTAATGATTATACATTGCAGAATAGAAGTTCATATGCACTGATAGAGAAAAAAAGAGTCTATATGTTCTAAAATAGTTTAAAAAAGCTCTTTTTATGGGTGCAAAGAACTGGATATTGAGGGGATATCCATCAGCTTGGAAATGGTTAAACAAATTGTGATATATGATTGTGACATAATACTACTGTGCTATAAGATATGATGAGCAGGTTGGTTTTAAAAAATATGGAATTAAATAATGAAGAGTGAAATGAGCAGAACCTAGAAAATGTTATGTGTAGTAAGAGCAATATTTTTTGAAGATACTGTGATTGAATAAGTTATTCTGAGTATTATGAATACTCAAATCCACTACAAAGGACTTATGGAAGAAGATGCTATCCACCTATAGAGAAAGAACTAATAAATAGAATAAATAGCATGATATAGATATACATATACACATAGAGGTTATATATATATATATGTCAAATGGTGGCCCTCTCTAGTGTAGGATAGAGAGGGATATAGTTTGGAAATTAAAATGTAATTAGAAATAATTAATATAATTTAATGTTAAAAATTGGGAGAGCCTTTGCCCTTCTCTAGTTCTGGGACACCTCTCCCATTTTCCATAAACTTTCAAAGATTGTAACAGTGACTCGGTCACATAGGTCAGTTCTTCCAGGTCTTTGGGTTATATTTCATTCATGACTAGAGATGTAAATTCATCAAGGCCAGCTATTCTCTTTTGATATCATTTCTATACTTTGGATTTAAACTTCCTATGAGCTGCTTTTGCCATTTCCATTACAACTCTAAGATAATATTCATTTGATCTTTACAGTAACTCTGTGTAAGAGCCACTACAGATATTCTTACCCCCATTCCCCATTTTATAGTTGAGGAGACTTGGAAAGGATAAATTATTTATATATGATCATGCAACTAGTACATGTCAGAGACAATGTATGAGCCAGCTTTTGTTGAACTCCAAATCAAGAAATCTTTCATTTCACCAGGATACTTGTGTAGGCCTCCTAGAGAATATATACCAATTTTTATCTAATGGCAGTCATCTCTAGAGAAAGGGTGTGGGGAGAGGGAAGGAAAAAAAAAGGAAATGTATGATAACTATTTTGTATTTTAAAAGAATAGCATAGAAATAATCATTTCATGTGCATTCATCTTTTTATTATACTAAGCTTTAGAAACACTTGTTTTATTCCACAAATTAAAAATATAAAATTATAAGTGTTTTTTATTAAATACCAGTCAATCAGCTGTCCCTTGTAAGGAGCATGCTAAGGTCTACCTTCCTCCTTTCTGCCAGCTCCACCATATTCCAGTGAGTTGCAAAAAATGACAAAAACAAAAGGAAAAAGGAGGGGGACTCAATACATGTTTTCTAGGCCCTTTCAGAAACATGGTGTTGTCCCTTTGGCTACATATATGTGCATATACAAGAAAAGCAATATAGTAGATATCAAGGGTATGGGCACAGTTCAGCAAGGAATGCCCCACAAATGTTAACATAGCAAGACTAGACTGGTCTATAATGTTACACAGCATGCTGTAGGCATTGTTGTAAACAAACAGGTTAAGGGCAAAAATTCTAGCCAAGAGAATTAATGGGCATTGAGCGTTGAGCATATTAAGCACTCTAAGAGTAGAGATAGCTTCCTGAAGCAGATAAAGGAAAATGATCAGAAGAAGAAGTCAAAGAAAAAGGCACTTGGGTTCAACTAAAATGTCAGCCTGCTCTGCCCAGAGAAGTACACTTTGTGAGAACCAATGGCAATGAACCTGAGCTGTTTGAACCAATCCCCTATGAATTAATGGCATAAGTGGTTTAAAAAATAACCAATAAAAGATTTCTTGAATTTTGTTTGTTTGTTTGTTTTTTTGGTTTGGTTTTGTTTTTTAGGTTTTTGCAAGGCAAATTGAGTTAAGTGGCTTGCCCAAGGCCACACAGCTAGGTAATTATTAAGTATCTGAGGCCAGATTTGAATTCAGGTACTTCTGACTCCAGGGCCAGTGCTCTTTCCACTGTGCCACCCAGCCACCCCTATTTCTTGAATTTTGAAAAAAAAATCATTCAACAATGATGCATTAATCTCTGCCAGATACTGAGATAGGTGCTGGGAATATAAATTTTAAAAATTAAAAAGTGAACTAGTTTTTGCCCTCAAAGAGCTTCTATTCTACTAAAAAGGGAAATTTTGAATATCTTGATAACACTCTTCAAGGATAGAGTTACTCAAAATACATCAGTTATTAGCCAGCTCCTCTGCATTTCTTCTGACAGCATAATAATCTCAGAATCTTTTTCAAAGTTCTTTCCCCCCCCGAATACAATAACATCCACACTTCTCTGACTACACCACATGTAAGCATTTGAAATCTCTATATCTAGTGTTTTTAAAAAAAAAGATGTGGAGGGGGGAGAAAAAAATGAGAAAAAAACAGTAAGCTCAAATCCACACAGAAGATAATGTCACATTCTATTGAATGTGATCCAAAGAAACAAAATCAAAGTCGAGAACATATAGTAACAAGTGCTTGCACCGTCCTGAGCTGACACCAAAAGACTGTCCAAATCCAGCCATCCTAGAATCTTACATTACGGTGTGTGCTATCAATGTGAGGGATGCCAAAGCTGTGCAATGGCTTGTATGTTAACACCAGTTCTAAAATTTACTGGCAGCAACGTGAACATTGTAGCCTGGGGAGTTGTGTGTTTGCAGTTACATTGACCTAAGTGAGAATCCTTGATCCCGCATTTCTCAGAAGTTGGAGTAACCCCGACATTCCTTGGGCATTCTTCTGTAGTAACGGGCCTCCAAAATCATCAGCTTCTGCCCCTACAAATCACTGGTAGCCAACAGAAAGAGACACCAGGATTATCAGCCAAACACATACAGTTCTTACAGTAGGGGAGAAGAGTGGTCATGAATGACCTTTATCTCCCAAACTCCAGTAAATTAAGGAACACATCCCATCCAGCATGAGGAAATGAGGTTTGCTGACATATAATATCCAGAAGACAAGGGAGGCATTCATTTAAACAAACACATGAAGCAAATACACATACAGAGAGGCTGATCCCTCTCCATTTCCTAAGTTCTCCCTTGCAAAGCAAGGGGACGGCAGCATGCCATTCTCATTTCCCAGGCCATGCCAGGGACCAGTTGTTATGTCTAGGCACTGAACAGGCATTTTCAATATTCCAAACATGCTTTCATCAAAAACTCTGCTGACGTGCTCTCGTGTGCCTGAGAAAGATTCCAAGATGAGAATACCAAAGATATAGGCTATAAATTGGCATTTATGACCCCAGACCAAGAAAGGATATCATTTGCCATGTCCAAGTGACCTTGTTTGGCAATAATCCATCCATTCATTTTTTCATTTAAAGAGATTTTTATTTTATTGAGTACTTTGACTATATATGCAAGGGCCCTGAAATTGGAGGCAGAAGACCTGGATTTGAATCCTGACTCTTGACATTTAGTCTCTGGAGCTCTGTTTCCTTATCTATATATGTAAAAAGTTATGCTAAATGACTTATAAAGTCCCTTTGAGCTCTATAGCTATGATTCTAATACCTTGGAGTAGCATTGGCAGTAGCAGGAATTGATAAGATGCCAGAACTCTAGTGAAAAGATTCCCAATTACAGCTTCCCCCATCTTCAAATTTGTCTTCTTGCTGGGAAGAGTAGAAGCTAGCTATGCTCTCTGTCTTTGTTTTCCCTGGTGCTTGCTATACTATTATTGGGGATTTATCTCTTGAGTGACTTTTAAAATATATTCCCTGAGATCACTGAAAGTATTCAGTAATAATAATTCACATTTATTTATAATTCTTGTCTTTATTTTTTTATTGGTGTCCCCCCTTTGCTTTCACATTACTTTTATTCCTAAATATATACTGCTCCAAAATTCTAAGTGTAGTGTTTTTTTTATTTTTTCAAGGCAATGGGGTTAAGTGATTTGCCCAAGATCACACAGCTAGGTAATTCTTAAGTTTCTAAGGTCACATTTGAACTCAGTTCCTCCTGACTTCAGGGCCAGTGCTCTATCCACTTTGCCACCCAGCTGCTCCCAGTTTTCAGCTTTCATAGTTTAACTCTTCCTTACCTATTGGGTCATCTTGGTGACAAAAAAAAAAATTAAAAAGAGAGACAAAGAGAAAAGCAACTCAGTAAAAGTAACCAACACATCAACTGACAACATTCTGTAACATTTTAAGGTTAATTGAGCTTTCTTCACAATCACCTTTTCAAAGTATGTAATAGGAATATAATTCTTGTTTTACAAATTTGGAAACTGTGTCACTACTGGGACTCAGGAAAACTCAAGAAACACTAATTTCCTGAACTGGAGTTCATAGCTCTTTTCACTAACTTATTATTAGTTTTTGCTGAGGGGAAGAGGAAGCCAAAGGTTGTGGGGAGAAAGGTTGGAGAGAGATGGTTTTATGAATTGGCAGAAGAATAAGGAAATACTGGTTTGAAGGGAATTAGAGAAAGACACCCAAATAAAGGAAAAAGACAGAAAAAGAGGTGGAAGGGCATCAAAGTCAAACTTTACTTGGAATTTTGCCAGTTATCATTTAACAACTAGAATTTTTATTTCTTTCTTTCTGATTAATATATAACAATATGTTGCAGGCTGCTAGGTGGCGCAGTGGATAGAGCACGGGCCCTGGAGTCAGGAGTACCTGAGTTCAAATCCAGCCTCAGACACTAATAATTACCTAGCTGTGTGGCCTTGGGCAAGCCACTTAACCCCATTGCCTTGCAAAAAATATATACATATATATACATATATATATATATGTATATATATGTATATATATATATACATGTTTCCTATGAAAGATAGAAGAGATAGAATATGGTCAAAACCACCAATGTCAGAGCATCCTTGGAAGGGTTTGGGTGGATCAACTCATACCTTAGGAATTAGGACAGCAATCTAATTAAACTAATCTACATTAATTTAATTTAAAAGACATTTCTTCGTTGTTCTCTTAGGGTCAATATACATATGAAAGATTACTCATGACTTTAAAAAATATTATAAGGAGAATTGAATGGCTAAAGACCTAAACCCAAGAGATTTCATCAGATAGTACAGACAGACCCCACCTTACAAACCCAACTTGTATTCAAAATTCCATTTATGTAAATAAGTTAAGAACTTGGAGCATGCTGGGCCACAGAAACAATGCTATATATACTAAATTCAAAGACCAGAGCAAAAAAACAAACTGAAAATGCTTAGCACCGAGGCCTTTTGAAGGTTAGCCTAGATCTGGGTCGTCATTCTTATCCAGTACCAAATGTAAGAAGAGAATGGGATTATCTCATGATACATATCAAGAATTAGGTGGGTGATTCAGAGAGAATGTGGTATAGTGGATAGAGCATTAGATCTATGTAATGAAAGAAACTTAATGAGGGAGTAACAGGTGAGGAAAATGGATCTGGGAAATCATATAGAGCAGCTAGTTAGCTCAGTGGATAGAGTGAGAGGCCTGAAATCAGGAAGATCCATATTACTGAGTTCAAATCTAACCTCAGTCATTCACTGTGTGACCCAAGGTAAATCACTTAATCCGTTTGACTCAGTTTCCTCATCTATAAAATGAACTGGAGAAGGAAATGGCAAACCACTTCAGTATCTTTGCCAAGAAAATCTCAAATGAGGTCACGTAGAGTCCTACATGACTGAATAACAACAACAAAGAGAAATGGTGCAATGGAGAAAAATGCTACTAGCCTTAGAAACAGAGAGTAGGGGAAGTGGGGGAAGGGGAGGTTGGTTCCAGTGATGAAGGGATTAGGTGCTCCAGTGGTGAGGAGCAAGGAATGAAAACAGACATTAAGGAGGAGAGGGGTCCTGCAATGAGGAGGAAGGAGACAGAGTCAAGATGAAGTTTTCCCTTTACTCCTATATCACATTCCCCCCCCCCCCCACACACACACACACTCTGTACTATCTGGCAATTTAAAAGGGTTAAGAAGCAAAATAAGGGGTGGCTAGGTGGCGTAGTGGATAAAGCACCAGCCCTGGAGTCAGGAGTACAAATCCAGTCTCAGACACTTAATAATTACCTAGCTGTGTGGCCTTGGGCAAGCCACTCAACCCCGTTTGCCTTACAAAAACCTAAAAAAAAAAAAGTCAAATAAAAAGTTAGAGGGGACAATGGGAAGAATAACAGTGACCTGATTATAAGACAACTGCAACTGAATGAATTCGTTTCCCCTGCAATCCATTACTAGCAACTATCACATATACTACCCAAAAGTTTGCAGTCTACACATAGTTTTTTCACTCTAGCCCCAAAAGTATTAGACATTGCAAGCACTATTTTTCTGATTTCAAAGCTGAGAAAGCAGAGACAGGGTTTTCAAGGATCTGCCTCTAAATCACAATGTTAGAGGCAATGTGTTAACAGAAAGCCTTGATACAGGGTCTTCCTAACTTCCACTTTAAGTGCACAATGTCTTGGGTCAGGGTGAGACTAAAGGATGGCAGCTGTGGAAGAGACTAGCAGCAGAGGTCTGTGGTTGAGGTGAGAATAGAAGATTTTCTTTTCTGTCACAGAGCTAGGAAAGATAGATTGAGGAACAAAAAGGGAAGTTTCTGAAACATAGTATTGTTATCTCTCTACTTTTTTTTTTCTTCCTGCTATAGCCATCCCCATTCAGGGCACTGCTGCCAACAGTGAGGAAAGGAATATTGAAGAGTAGGATCAAGATGAGCTAGAGCATAAGTGGAGGTGATTAGGAAAGAGTGAAGGGAGAACAGGAAAAGGGGAAGGAAAGGGAAAGGAAATTCCCAGGGACTGTGTGGGGAGAGAACTCCTTCCCTAAGACCTTAGCTGGAATAACAATCAGGAGATAAGAGACACCAGGATTTTTAAAGTCAAAGGCTACCTGTAAATGATTAAATGATGAATAAATAGTGCAAGCAATCAAGATCTACAGAATGGCAAAGAAGGGGAAGATTGGGAGGCTGGGGTCCTAAAGGAAGTAGAACTTGAGCACCCAGCTCCACAACCTTAAAGAATGGGGAAATTTTTGATAGATACAGGACTGAACATCTTCTAGGGACAGGCATTAAAAAAAGAAATACACATGGCATGGTCAGAAATGAGTGACCTACCTGGATGGATCTATAAGGTAGTAAAGGGAGATAAGCTAGAAACAAAACAATTTGAGTTCTAATGTGAAAAGTTTTTGATATCAAGTTAAAGAGATTAGGCTTTGTCCCATGAGTAATTGGGTCCTTTGAAGGATAGCCCAGATCTGGGTCATCATTCCAACTAGTACTAAATGTAAGGAAAGAAAGAGACTGCCTCATGATATCTATCCAGAATTGGAGCGGTGATACAGATACTATGGTGTCAGAGTGCTGGTTATGGAGTCAAGAAAACTCCAAATCATATCATAGACAATTACTAATTATGTAAGAGGGACCAGAAAAGGGGTGGGGAGAGCAAGGGCTAGGTGGTGCCTGAATACCACTGAGTCTAGAGTTAGAAAAACTCACCTAGCCTCAGATACTAGCTGTCTGAATCTGGGCAAGTCACTTAACTCTGTTTGCCTCAGTTTCTTCATCCATAAAATGAGTCAGAGAAGGAAATGGCAAAACCTCTTCCGTGCCTTTGCCAAGAAAATTCCAAATGGGGTCATGGAACTACAACTGAAACAACTGGACAACAACAAATAAAAAAGAGATGATTGGTGCAATAAAGTATTGAAAGAAACGAGGGTGATGTGGTCCAAAGCTTAGGAGGAAAGATTACCTTAGAGAAATCTTTTCCTCTGAGACTGCAGGGAATGCAGAAAGATTAGAGCATTCTTATCAGATAGTCTCAACTTTTTCACTGAAAAAGGTACTCTGTTGTAATTATGTGGGTGCAGTTGGGGAGGGAAGTTTAAGAAGGGAAGAAAAGGTTTGGCATAGTCAAAATGGGAAATTATATAAAGGAGACAATAAAGGGGAGTTGAATGATAGTGGTTAAGAGTGCCACTATCACTTTAGCAAAGTCGCAGGATATAAAATAAACTCATAAATCCTTAACATTTCTATATATGACTAGCAAGATACAGCAGAAAGAGCTAGAAAGAGAAATTCCATTCAAAGTAACCTCAGACAATATAAAAATACCTGGGAGTCTACCTGCCAAGGTAGACTCAGAAAGTTTTTTTTTGTTATTTTTTTTTGCAAGGCCAACAGGGTTAAGTGGCTTGCCACTTAAGGCCACACAGCTAGGTAATTATTAAGTGTCTGAGACCGGATTTGAACCCAGGTACTCCTGACTCCAGGGCCTGTGCTTTATCCACTACGCCACCCTTCAGAAAGTTTTTGAAAACAATTACGAAACACTTCTCACTCAAATAAAATCAGATTTAAGTAACTGGGCAAATATCAACTGCTCATGGATAGGTCGAGCTAATATAGTAAAAATGACAATTCTACCAAAATTAAACTACTTGTTTAGTGCCTACCAATCAAAATTCCAAAAAATTACTTTAATGAGTTAGAAAAACTGTAAGCAAATTCATATGGAGAAATCAAAAGTAGAGAATTTCTAGGGATTCAATGAAAAAAAGTACAAAAGAAGGTGGCTTAGCCCTACCAGATCTAAATTTATATTATAAAGCATCCATCATCAAAATTGTCTGGTATTGGCTAAGAAATAGAGTGGTGGGGTGGCTAGGTGGCATAGTGGATAAAGCACCGGCCCTGGAGTCAGGAGTACCTGGGTTCAAATCCGGTCTCAGACACTTAATAATTACCTAGCTGTGTGGCCTTGGGCAAGCCACTTAACCCTGTTGGCCTTGCAAAAAAAAAACTAAAGAAAAAAAAATAGAGTGGTGTATCAGTGAAATAGACTAGGTGTAATAGCAGGAAATGATTATAGTAATCTGTTGTTTGATAAACTCAAAGAGTCCAGCTATTGGAATAAAAACTCTTGTTGATAAAAACTGTTGGGAAAATTGGAAGTTAGTATGGAAGAAACTTGGATTAGACCAACATCTCATACCCTATACCAAGATAAGATCAAAATGGATACAGAATTTAGACATAAAAACCAATTATAACCAAGGAAGAGATGGAGAACATCATTAAAAACAAACTAGATGATTTTGATTACATTAAATTAAAAAGATTTTGCACAGACAAAAACCACTGTAACCAAGATCAAAAGAAATATTAAGTTGGGAAACAATTTTTTACAGCTAGTATTTCTGTATATAAAATATACAGAGAACTGAGTCAAATTTTCAAAAAGAAAAAAAGCCATTCCCCAATTGACAAATGGTCAAAGGATATGCAAAGGCAATTTATAGATGAGGAAATCAAAGCTATCCATAGTTATATGAAAAATTTCTCTAAATCACTACTTATTAGAGAAATGCAAATTAAAGCATCTCTGAGGTACTACCTCATACCTCTCAGACTGACCAATATGCCCTGAAAGGACAATGATCAGTGTTGGAAGGGATGTGGGAAATCTGGGACACTAATGCATTGTTGGTGGAGCTGTGAACTCATCCAACCTTTCTGGAGAGCAATTTGGAATTACACCCAAAGGGCAACAAAAATGTGCATATCCTTTGATCCAGCAATACCACTGCTAGGGCTATACCCTGAAGAGATTATGAAAAGGGTAAAAACGTCACTTGTACAAAGAAACCAGGAGGGATGGGAAATCAGGGAAACCTGGAAGGATTTGCATGAACTGATGCTGAGCTAGATGAGCAGAACCAGAAAAACATTGTACACTAACAGTAATATGGGGGTGATGACCAACCTTAACAGACTTGCTCCTTCCATCAGTGCAACAATCAGGCACAATTTCATCACAGACACAATCTGTGATAAAGAACACCATCTGCATCCAGAAAAAGAATTGTGGAGTTTGAACAAAGACCAAGGACTATTATCCTTAATTTTAAAAAAAATCATTATCTTATTATGTAATTTTTCTCTTATACTTTATTTTTCTTCTTTAAGGATATGATTTTTCTCTCATCACATTCAACTTAGAGTGGGGGGAGGGAAGCAAGATTAGGAGAAAATTCAAATAAAGGAAAAATTCAAAATAAATAAAATCTTTTATTTAAAAAAAAGTGCTGCTAGCCTTGGGGTAAAGAAGATGAATTCAAATCCTGCCTTACACATTTACTCATTGAGTGACCCTGAGGAAATCTCTTAACGTCTTCTCAGACTCAGATTTCTCAATTATAAACTGAGAGGGACAAAACAATAAATAAATAAATAAATAAAATGAGAGGGTCAGGCATGATGGCTCTTAATGGTGCTCCTAGCTCTAAGTCTATGATCCCTTGAATGTAAGGATGGCCAAGCAGCAGGTGAAAGCCTGGTGAGAAGGAAGGCCTGGTAGCAAGTCAAGAACATTCAAAGGTACATCCAGATGAGATATTCTAGGCAGCAGCTAAAGAATTCTGTCCCAGAACTCTACCAGATTTGTGAGGCATAATTCATCTTTATTGAAACCATCTTGCCTCACTCCCTGAGATTTCCTGCATTTTCTCTCTGTGATAAGGTATGAGACTATTAATGTGAAGTCATGTGTTGACACATACCACTTCATCATCTATTATTCTAACATGGTTTGCCCATGTGGTTCAAAATGGGTGTTCTGGATAAATGCCCTATATAAAATCATGAAATGGGCATTTTGTCTTCAGTGTTTTTGACCACGCTTTCTCTTTTACACTGGACCTTTCAAACACCCTCTGAATGTCCAGGGAACTCCCCTTTAAGTACTCACTTGGATCTGCCTTCCTCATGGAATTCCACTTTTCTGGATCTCTGCCCACCCAGCCTTCCCCGTGAAAGCTCCTATTCTCCAGGGATCTGCTCTGGATTATCTCTCTCTTGAAAGGACCTGATAAACTCCTTCACACTACAGTGTTCATAGCTGATAAAACTAATGCATTGCTCTTCCCAAGGGTGTTTGAATTTTAACTGAAGGGGGACAATATCTTAACAACAACCACAAAAGACTAATAATGGAATGGGGAAGGTATTTTTAATCAAGAAGCTCTCTCAATTTATTGCACATAAATGACAATCTAGTTCTATCTTCCTTGCTGGAATAATGAATCACTAAATTCAAAGAGGACAAGCAACAGGGACCATTTCCTGGAGAGTTTCGTTTCAATAAAAATTTTTCCAGGTTTCAAAGAGAAGCACAAACTGCAATCTTCTCTCCTACGGAGCTTTCTGCTATGTTCTTAATGACTCATAACTTAAGGACTGTATATTATTTCCCCTTTTCTTCATGGACCGTATTTGTTTCAGTTCTCCCAAGGCAACAAGTCAGACCTTTTCAATAGAACCTCTTCACACCTCCAGTAGCCAACCAAGGAGAAGGTCAGAGCCTAGCTCCACTGTGGGGATGGAGCAGAGCAAGAATGGCACTCTATCTTGCCCTTTATCTGTAGAACATCAGTTATCTGCTGGGGTCTCATTCTAATGCCTAACAGTGAGCAGTAGAGAGGGAGGATGGAGGAGGTGACTCTTGGCTGTATTTCCTTTGTTCCCACTTCTTCCCACAATCTCTCCATATTTGTTTTCCTAAAATTCCTTCTTCCTTCAAAGACAATTCTCTTGAACCCAGGCATCCTGTCTCCTACGAAATCAAGTAGCTTCAGTAAACTCTATATTCGGAACAATCTTTGGAGAGGAAGGGAGAGGTAAGGGGGCTCTCAGATGACAGATTTAATAAAATGATGACTGTAATTAAATCCCTCTACCCTCCAAAAAAATGTTCTTGTTCTTGTTATTGAGTCAGTCTTTAGTCAAGTTTTCTTGGCAAATTTACTGGAGTGAATTGCCATTTTCTTCTCCAGTTCATTTTGTAGATGAGAAAACTGGGACACACAGAATTAAGTGACTTACTCAAGGTCACTCAGCTAGGATCTGAGGTTAGATTTAAACTCAGGAAGAGGTCTTCCTGACTCCAGGCCCAGCACCCTATCCACTGTGCCACTTAGATGCCCCCTTTTTTGAATACATACATACATGCAAAGATATATATAATAGACACACACACACACACACACACACATATGCACATTTTGTCTCCTCCTATATAATGTAAAGGGGCAGCTAAATGGTGCAGTGGATAGATAATTTGCTGGGCCTGGAGTCAGAAGGACTTGAGGTCAAATCCAGCCTCAGATACTTATTAGCTATGTGATCCTACACAAGTCACTTAACTGCATTTCCCTCATCTATAATGTGAGATAGAGAAGGAAATGACTACCACTTCAGTCTCTTTTGCCAAGAAAGCCCCAAATAAGGTCACAAAATGTCAGATATTACAAATTATAATGTAATCTCCTTGAAGTCAGGGATTTGTTTTGTTTGGAACTCAATGGTCTCTTTAAAAATGCTTGTCAATTGATAATAGTGTAAATAGCACACAAGCATGCTTCATACCCACAATATGCTTCAGTGAATACTTAGATTCCTGCTATAATCATGAATGATAGACCTTACAAAAAAGATGTAACAAAGTCCCACAGATAAATTTCACACCTCTAGCCCAGATAATTTCATTTCAGCTTTTGTTGGTTTAAAACAACAGAACTATAATCTGTAATCTTTCCCTCATCACTGCTTCTTTAAGAGTGTTTTCTGATATGTTCTCAATGACAAAGGTTATTTAAGGACTGTGCATTATTTCCGGATGACTTCACTAACAATATTTGTTGCTGCTCTACCTGATTCAAAATAGCAAACCCAGGCAGTCATTTGGCACTCTGCCCCTGGTCGTTTCATAATAGTATAGAAAATGAAGAGCAGAGAAGAAGATAGCATAGTGGTATATATTGTCATAGGATTTAGAACTGGAGAAGAATCTAAAGTCCACTCCCCTCCTCTACTCATATATAGGTGAAGAAACTGAGGCTCAGGAAGGTTAAGTAACTTCCTGCAATCACAAAAACAGGAAATATTAAAATCCACATTTGAACCCAGATCCTCTGACTCAAAGTCCAACACACTTTTCTTTTTTTTTCTAGAAATATTCTATTTATTTTGAGTTTTACAATTTTTCCCCCCATTCTTGCTTCCCTCCCCCCACCCCCAACAGAAGGCATTCTGTTAGTTTTTACATTGTTTCCATGGTATACATTGATCTCAGTCGAATGTGATGAGAGAGAAATCATATCCTTAAGGAAGAAAAATAAAGTATAGGAGATAGCAAAATTACATAATAACATCCAACACACTTTTCAATACACCCTGCTATGTGATAAGACAGATTGAATCAAGAGTAGGAGAATGTTCCCTAAGACCTAGAAATGATAATGAAAATGGCTAAGAAGGGATTGAAATCCAAGATGTGAGAAGATAATGTGATGAGATAATGAGAATTATTCTCAATGAGTTGAAGTCAGCAGCTTCTTAATAAACTCATCAAAGGATGCTAAATGAAACGGAAGATGTGATTGCTGAGTCATCATCAGTGATCTTTAAAATATGGTAGAGTAATTTGCAGAGGAAGGGGACCAAGGGAATAAATATTGTATATACAATCAGACACAACTGATGTGTTGGTTGGTTTTGCCAAACTGTTTTTGTTCTTTCTCTTAAAATTTTGTTTATAAGGAACAGCTCAGTAGGGAAGGGGAGGAATATAATCAAAAATTATGATAATATAAATTTAAGTCAACAAAAATAAGTTATTTTTGAAGGTGATAACAGAAAGGAGGAAGATGGGCATAACTAAAGAGAAGACTAATTGTTCCAATTTTTTAAAAAGTGAAGAATCTAATCTTAGTGTGATTAACTGATTTCTGGCAAAATCCTAGAACATATATTTTTAAAATAATATTTTATTTTTCCCAATTACATGTTAATTTTTTTAACAATTGTTTTTAAATTTTAAGTTCCAAATTCTATCCTTCCCTCCTCTACCTCTCCCCTCCCTAAGCTGGTAAGCAAATTTGATATAGATTTTACATGTGCAATCATAGAAAACATTTCCATATTGATCACTTTGTGCAAGAAGATTTTAAAAAAAAAGAAAAGAAAGTGAAAATACTATGTTTCGGGCTGTATTTAGACAACATCAGTTCTTTCTCTGGAGATAGATATCATTTTTTTCATCATAAGTCCTTTGGGATTGTCTTGAATTACTGTATTGTTGAAAATAGCTAAGTCATTTACAATTCTTGATCGTATACTATTGTTGTTATCGTGCACAATGTTCTTCTGTTTCTACTCATTTCATTTTGTATCAGTTCATTTAAGTCTTTCCAGGTTTTTCTGAAATCATCCTTGCTTATCATTTCTTGTAACAATAATATAGAAAATACATTTTTTAATGAGATATTTCACATTTTTCTCTAATTTTGCATTCTTTTGGTATTGTTTTACTGTTTCTTGATTTCTCACAAAGTCATCAGCTTCCTTTTGCTCCATTCTACATTCAAAGGAGAGCTTTTTAATCTCCTTTTCCAAATGGCCAATTCTGTTTTTTAAGACATTCCTCTCCTCATTGGTCTTTTGGGTTGTTTTTTCCATTTGACCCAAGCTGGTTTTCAACATGCTATTTTCTTCATTTTTTGGGGGGGGGTATCTCTTTCACCAAGCTGCTGACTTGGTTTTCATTATTTTCCTGCATTGCTCTCGTTTCTCTTCCCAATTTTTCCTCTACCTCCCTTACTTTTCAAAGTCTTTTCTGAGTTCATCCAAAACTTGAGATCATTTCCTATTTCTCTTGGGGGCTTTGGATAAAGGAGCTTCGATATTGTCATCTTCTGAGTGTATATTTTGATACTCCATAGGACCAAAGTAATTTTATAAGGTCAGGTTCTTCTTTTTCTGTTGCCTGCTTATCATCTCAAGCTATGATTGATTTACCACACTTCCAAAGCTTATGGGGGTTTTGGGGATACTATCCCCTGGACCCCATTCCTTCAGATCTTCTGAGAGGCTTGGACTGCTCCATTGGTCTGTGGATGACCACAAGCACATCCCCCTGCCCTGGGGCTGTGAGTAGGGTCCCTGCTCCTCTATGGTAGTAGGGGCCCCAGATCATGACCTGGATCTGAGCATGGGAAAACAGCAGAATATACATTTTTTTAGAGAATGAGAGGGTTAGTGAAGATGTAGAAAAGTAGGTGGTGATCATAAAGGGCCAGCAAAATCTGCTCAAAGATAAGACAAAACAGGCTAACCTCTTTTTTTTAAAAATAGTATTACCAGACAAGAATGCTGGAGACCTAGTTTCAGTGAAGCATTTACAAAATTTCTCATGGTATTTTGTAAGGGAGACCTATTCTAGACTAACCATTCTCAAAGTATGGTCTAAGGAACTCAGAGGGTCCCCAAGTCACATGTTTATGATGTAAAAACTATTCTCATGATAATACTAAAATATGCTAATCTCTAATATGGTATCAATAATTATAATAAAAAATATCTTTTGGGGGGTCCTCAATAATTTTCACTTGTATAAAGAGGGGGATGAAAATAAAGAAAACAAAATTTGGAAATAAGAATTTTTAAAATGTTTTTAAATTTTTTCATATAATTAGAAAAAAATTAAATATTATTCAAAAAAATTGATCCTATAAAAAATGAATATAAAAGTATCATAAGACCCAAAAGTTTGAAAATCATTGGTCCAGATGAGAGTTGGACAATGGTAGGACACCTATACTCAGTCCTTTTACTTTCTGAATCTTGGTAGAGAGCCTGTTGGTATTTTTTCAGAAGAATAACTATATTATCCATAATATCCCTCAAATTCAAACTCAAGCAGATGCCCAGAGAAAACCAGAAAGAATAGAAGGATTTTGGCTTTTATTTTTGATATTTTTTATTTATTTTTGCTTCATTTGAATTCTAAGTTGTTTTCCTTCCAACTTCACTCTGGAGAAGGTCAATATTTTACTGTGTGTGTGTGTGTGTGTGTGTGTGTGTGTGTGTGTGTGTGTGTGTGTGTAAAAATAAAAATGCATGATTCAATATATCAGTTCTTAAGGAAATATAACTTTTCAATAACAAATGTTGTGTCCTAATTTGTTTTAGGGAATTAGGAGCCAGTTCTCTTCTCAGAGACTAGAAGTGACTAGGAAGAAACGGGAAGGGTTACCAACATAGTCTTGCCTCAGTTAACTTCTGATAGAGGGAGCTAATTATAGCTGAGGAAAAATTAGCTTATTCTAGAGGAAAGAGATTTCAAATGGCATCCTGATCACATTTAGTCTTCCCCTGAATTCCATGAATATTCCATCTGGGGAAGCAGCAGACTAGTGGAACTATTCTGGTACCAACAAAATACTTTTGAACCAATTGTTCAACAAAATCCCAATTAACCAAATATACTGTTTGTATATGAATTATTTGAGGGAAGAGACCATGTTTTTGCTTTCTGTTCTTTAGTACAATGTCTGAGACATATTAAATATTCAATAAATGTTTATTTAAACTTTTTAATTTGACAAACATCTGTATGAACCTGCATTACAGAAAGAGTATAAGATTTGAAGTCAGAAGATCTGAGTTCAAATTCCCTACTCTGGATATTATGAGAATCAAATGAAGTAATGGGTTTGAAAGTGATTTGTAGATTTAAGGGAGCCTCGGGGCAGCTAGGTGGCACAGTGGATAAAGCACCAGCCTGGGAGTCAGGAGTACCTGGGTTCAAATCTGGTCTAAGACACTTAATAATTTCCTAGCTGTGTGGCCTTGGGCAAGCCACTTAACCCCATTTGCCTTGCAAAATCCTAAAAAAAAAAAGATTTAGGGGAGCCAGGATGGCAACAGGAGAGGACCTTCTCTTAGTTGCTCTGGAGCAAAATTTATAAACTAAGAACTCTAACTACATTTTCGAGACAGAACTTACAGAGGGATCCAATGAGGCAATTCTCCAACCCAAGGTAACCAGGAAAAGAGCAGAAAGGCTCAGCTCCACAAGGTCTGAGGGGTGGCCCACCAAAGGAATGGCGGGCCAGAGGGAAGGAACTTCAGCCTCCCGGAGGCAGTCCCAGGGCACTGGGAGCTGCAGTTCACAGCAGCAGAGACAGTTTCCTGATTTACACCCCAAGGAGCACCAAGCACAACTTGGGGGAACAGCAGAGGGACCTCTGCCAGAGCGAGCATGTGAAGCCCAGTCCTCAGGGCACACAGTGAGCAGCATGGCCAGGGCAGCCCAGATCCAGGAACAGAAGTAGACGGAGCCGATAAGCAGGAGACCCCAGGGCTCCCAAGCTCTGTCCTCTGTCCCTGGAACAGGACTCTGGGGCTCTGACCACATGCAGATCCTAAGAGCATTCTAGGCCCCCCATAGAACAGCAGGCACCCCCACCTCAGCCCCATGGCAGAGGGGTATGCTTGTGGTCATTCACAGACCAGGAGGGAGGACAAAGGCTCACACACTGAGATCCTTGTGGGGGAGTCCCAAAAGCTCAGGAAGCACCCCAAAACCAGGCACAGACTGGGGAAATAAGTAAGCAGAGAAAAAAGAGGAACACCATAGAGAAATACTTTGCCTGTGATCCCAAGAAGGATCAAAACACTCAATCTGAAGATGAGGAAGTCTAAGCTCTTACATCTAAAGTCTCTAAGAAAAAAAGAAATTGGGCTCAGGCTATGACAGAGTTCAAAAAAGACTTTGAAAATCAAGTGAGGGAGATAGAAGAAAAATTGGGAAGAGAAATGAGAGAGATGCAGGAAAAACATGAAAAAGAAGTCAGCAGCTTAGTCAAGGAGATCCAAAAAAATGCTGAAGAAAATAGCATGCTAAAAACCAACTTAGGTCAAATGGATAAAACAGTTCAAAAAGTTACTGAGGAGAAGAATGTTTTAAAAAGCAGAATTGGACAGATGGAAAAGGAGATAAAAAAGTTCCCTGAGGAAAACAAATCCTTCAGACAAAGAATAGAACTCAGGGAGATTGCTGATTTTACAAGAAATCAGGACTCAATACTTAAAAACCAAAAGAATGAAAAATTAGAAGAAAATGTGAAACATCTCATTGAAAAAGAACAGATATGGAAAACAGATTTGGGAAAGATAATTTTAAAATTATTGGGATACCTGAAAATCATGACCAGGAAAAGAAACTTGACATCATTTTCAAAGAATTCTTACAGGAAAATTGCCCTGATATCCTAGAAGCAGAGGGCAAAATAGAAATGGAGAGAATCCACCGATTTCCCCAAGAAAAAGATCCAAAAAAAAACAACCCCCCCAGGAATATTATAGCCAAGTTGCAGAACTCCCAAGTCAAAGAGAAAATATTACAAGCAGCCAGAAGGACACAATTAAAATATCATGGAGCTACAGTCAGGATCGCACAGGACTTAGCAGCAACTACATTAAAAGCTCATAGGGCTTGGAATATAATATTCTGGAAGGCAAAAGAGCTTAGAATGCAATCAAAAATCACTACCCAGCAAAACTGAACATCCTCTTCCAGGGGAAAAAAAAACGGACTTTCAATGAACCAGGGGAATTTCAAATGTTCCTGTTGGAATGGCCAGAGCTGAATATAAGGTTTGATACAGGACTCAGGTGAAGCATAGAGAGTGGAGGAGAAGAAGAAAATATAAGGGACTTAATGATGATGATGAACTACATGTATTCCTGTATAGAAAAATGATATTGATAATACTCATATGAGCCTTCTCATTTAATAGAGCAGGTAGAAGGAGCTTTTATAGTTGAAGCACAGGAGAAAACTGAATTTGAAGATATATTGTGGTGTAAAAATGGAGTCAATAGATAAAAGGGAAATGTAATGGGAGAAAGAAAAAGGAGAAGAGGAATAGGCTAAGATATTTCATATAATAAGATTTTTCTTTATTACAATGAGCTATTGCAATGATATGGAAGGGGGAAGGCAAGGGGAAATGAAGGAATCTTTACTCTCATCAGAGGTGGCTACGAGAGGAAACAGCATATATACTCAATGGGGTATAGACATCTGGAGTAAGAAGGAGAGAAGGGGGGACAGGGGAAGGGGGGGGAATGTGAGTGATGGAGGAGAGGATGGATCATGGGGGGAGAGTGGTCAGATATAACACATTTTCTTTTTTACTTCTTGCAAGGGGCTGGGATTGGATGGCCTGTCCGGGACTATAGGGCCGGGTGGATGCTGGGTAAGGGGTGGTATGTGGGCTTGGGGCCTCTTGGCCTCAGGGCCAGGGATCTGTCTGCTGCACCACTCAACTACCCTGCAGCAGAAACAGAGTAAAAGGAGAGAGAAAATATAGTTCATGGTAGTAGAGAAGTATGAATGGAGGGAGTTGCGATCAGCAATGGCAACAGTGATAGACTTATCCTAAAGAATGTGATCCACCCGTGACAGAGCTGGTGGTGTTGGAACACAGACTGAAGCACATTTTTTTATTATTATTATTTTCTGGGGGCGGGGTGTTGCAGGGCAAATGGAACTGGGTGGCCTGCCTGGGGTGGCGCATCTGGGTAATTGTTGGGTGTTTGAGGCTAGATTTGGACCTGGGTGCTCCTGGCTCAAGGGCCAGTAATCTGTCTGCCACCCAGTCGCCTCTACTATTATTATTATTACTACTATTTTATTTTATTTTGGGTCTTTTTTTTTTTTGGTTTTTGTAGGGCAATGGGGTTGGGGTGGCTTGCATGGGGTCACATAGCTGGGTGATTGTTGGGTGTCTGGGGCTGGATTTGGGCTTGGGTGCTCCTGGCTCCCGGGCTGGTGCTCCATCCACTGAGCCACCTTGTCATACCTACAATTATTATTATTTTTTTTAATTTAAATTCAAATTTTTTCTCTCCCCTTTACTTTATCGCTTATACGTGTCTATATTTTCTTGGGGGAGGAGGTATTATGTTTACTCTTAAACAAGAATATTTTAGTAATGTATAAAAAATTATTTGTACAAAATAAGAATAAATAAATTAATTTTAAAAAAAGAAAGTGATTTGTAACTGGATAGAACTGAATCAATGTGAGGCACTGTTATACTGCCAGCTGTTTAGTAGTAACACAGCCTAAATTGATTAACTCCATTCAGAAGCACTTTCTCTAACTAGGGATTAGCATTTGCAATGATGGCACAGTGGATAGAGTACTGTTCCTGGAGCACCTGAGTTGAAATCCAGCCTCAGACACTTAATAATTACCTAGCTGTGTGGCCTTGGGCAAGCCACTTAACCCCATTGCCTTGCAAAAAACCTAAAAAAATAATAAAAAAATAAATACCTAGCTTGTGATCTTGGGCAAGTCACTTAACCCCATTGCCTTGCAAAAAAAAAAAACAAACAAATCAGCATTTGTAATGATGAACATGTGAACAAAATGATAAATCCTGGAAGGTGCTCACATTCTACATCTATGCTCCTATGGTCTTTTAGCTACTAGTCCCTCTCTCCCTAAACTACCTTGCATTTGTTTCATATTTATTTTATGTTAGGGACTGCTGTGTATGAGAGAATTGTAAACTATCATCACCTGGTACCCTTGAGCACCAGAGTCTCATCTTATTACATGCCTCAGGAGTGGGAGTGGATTAGAGACTGGGAAGAATATTCAAGCACTTGTGTTTTGACCAATAAGCACTTGGAGATCTTGATGGAGTACTTGTCTCCCTTGTCATCCTTGTCAGTCACCCCTCCAATGCTCTTCTGGGGAAGATTGAGGGAGTCCAGGAGGGGACTCAATATATGATATTTGAACAGAGATAATTCTATGTTCACATATATAACTAGATAAGACAATTAAAAAACAGGTTGAAATGGGTACATAAAAGGTGATAATAAAAGTCACTTAGGAAACCAAGTAATAGTTTATCTGTTAGATCTATGGAGAGGGGAGGAATTTTTAACCAAATAAGAGACAGAACATTATAAAATGTAAAATGAATTATTTTGATTACATTATATTAAAAAGGTTTTGCACAAATAAAACAAATGCAAATAAAACTAGAATGAACACAGAAAGCTGAGAAACAATTTTTATAGTGTGCATAATAAAGGATTCATTTCTAAAATATATTTAAGAACTGAGTCAAATTTATAAGAATATTCTCCAATTGATAAATGATCAAAGGATGTGAACCTGCAATTTTCAGAAGAAGAAACTAAAGCTATGTACAGTCATATGAAAAAATGTTCTAAACCATTATTGATTAGAGAAATGAAAATTAAAACAACTCTAAGGTATCACCTCACACCTATCAGATTGGCCATTATGACAAAAATGGAAAATGACCAACATTAGAGAGGATGTAGAAAAACTGGCCAGATTTGTGAACTGATACACCCACTCTGAAAAGCAATTTGGAACCATCCCCAAAAGGCTACAAAGCAGTGTATACCCTTTGATCCAGCAATACCACTGGTATGTTTATATCCCAAATCATAAAAAATATATCCCAGATCATAAAAAAGACCACATGTACAAAAACATTTACAATAACTCTGTTTGTAGTGGCAAAGAATTGGAAATTGAGGGGATGCCCAGCAGTTGGAGAATGGAAGAACAAATTGTGGTATATGAATGTGATGGAACACTATTGTTCTATAAGAAATCATGAATTCTGTCTGGGACTTCAGATTAGTATGGAAATACATGAACTGATGCTAAGTGAAGTGAGCAGAATCAGAAGAACACTGTACAAATTATCAGCAACATGGTGTGATGAGCAGCTTTAATTTTAATGTATGTGTTCATTTAAGCACTACGATAATCAAAGACAATTGTAAAAGACTTATGATGGAAAGTAGTATCCTCATTCAGACAGAAATATGGAGGATGAATGTAGACCAAAGCATACTATTTTCACCTTTTAAAATTTTGTTTTGTTTTCTTTCTTCTTGTGTTTTCCCCTTTTATTCTGATTTTTCTTTTACAACACGATTAATATGGAAATATGCTTAACATAGATGTACATGTATAATCAATATTGTTGTCAAGGGGAGGGGGAGAGGATGGGAAGGAAGGAGAAAAATGCAGAACTCAAAATCTTATCAAAAAATGAATGTTGAAAACTATTTTCACATGTGATTGGAAAAAATAAAGAAAAATCTTTAAAACATGATTGTTATGAGAGAGACAGAAAAACATAAAGATGGATAGATTAAGATCAGGGACTGTTTAATTTTTTTTATGTGTATGCTCAGCACCATAAATAGTTCCCAGAATTTCTTATTGTTCAGTCACATCTGACTCTTAGTAACTCTATTTGGAATCTTCTTTACAAAGATACTGGAAAGGGGCATCTAGGTGGCATAGTGGATAAAGCACTAGCCCTGGAGTCAGGAGTACCTGGGTTCAAATCCGGTCTCAGACACTTAATTACCTAGCTGTGTGGCCTTGGGCAAGCCACTTAACCCCTTTTGCCTTGAAAAAACCTAAAAAAAAAAAAAACAAAGATACTGGAGTGGTTTGTCATTTCCTTCTCCAGCTCATTTTACAGAGGAAGAAACTGAAGCAAACAGGGTTAAAGTGATTTACCCAAAGTTACAAACTAGTGAATGTCTGAGGTCAAATTTGAATTCAGGAAATTGAGTCTTCCTGCCTCCAGGTTCAGCACTAATCCACTGCACCATTTAACTGACCTAGAATTTAGTGGTCATTTAATAAATATTTGTTAGGCAGTAAAAGTACTGATTGTTCTTAAAAGATAAAGGGATGCAGTCTTTATTCTTTGGAACTGAGCTCAAGCTGTGACTATAATCCCTAAGACCTTTCTATCTTTGAGTATACAAAATGGATCCCAGATGCCTGTCTTGAGACCTTAAATCCTACTTCAGAAGCTTAAGAATTTTGTGATGCCTGGTCAAATAATTTAACTTTAATGAGCCTCAATTTTTCATCTATATAAGAGGGATAATAATAAATATATTTCATAAGATTGGTGTGAGGATCAAATGAAAAACATGAATGTATGAGGATCCAAAAACAATAGTCACGTCCCTCTATGAGTTTTCATTCTATTAGGGGAAGTTCTAAATATACAGAGAAGAAAATACCCAGTAATTTCCAGTCAGGAAGCATCAACTTCATGGGGCTCAGAAAAGAAAATCTTCATATGGGAAAGTATCACTTGAGAAGATATTTAAAAAAAACTTGGGATTTTTTGAGGTAGAGATGAGGGGGCAGTACATTCCAGGCTCAGAGAGCCAGTCTTTGCAAAGTCATGGAGGAAGAAAAATGAAATAAAGTAGAATAAAGAGACTAAAAGAGAATAAATGTGGAAGGGAATAATGTGCAATCATCTTGGGAAAAATAGACTATAACCTGATTGTGAAAGGCTTTAAATGCCATTCAGAGGACTTCGAATTTATTATAAAAGCAAGAAGAAGCTACAAAAGCTTGGTCAGACCTGTACTTTAGGAATCTTTATTTGGCAGCTATCTTTCATATAGCTGAGCTCCAATCCTCCATCATATAGACAGGAGAACAAATGATGTCAGAGAAGTCAACTCAGAGGTCTGTAATGTAGTCATGATGAAAGAGAATGAGTGTCTAGCGGTGGCTGGGTCAGTAGAGAGAGGAGGATAGATGCAAGAGATGTAAAAATAGAAACAAGGCTTGGCAATGGATTGCTTAAGAAGAGATGGAAAAGGGGTGAGAGAAAGGGAAGAAGTCAAAATTTCTTTTGAAGTTTCAAAACTGGGCAATCAGAATAATAGATGATATACTTGAAAGAAATAAGAAAATTTAGAAGGAGGTTGAGGTTTGAGAGAAGGATAAGGAATCTTTTTTGAGATACATTGTATTAGACAGAATCTATAGAACATCCAAATACAAATGTCCAATAGGTATTGGATGATGGAGGACTGGAGCTCAGGAGAGTGAGCAGGGCTGAGATATAAATAGTAGACTGGAGATTAGCAATTCCAGAACTAAGACTAATGGAGGAATGAGACATAAAACTATTCTAAGCATCCTAAAATAAATTTCACAGACTTCTTGTGATGATAACATTTTATAAATCTTAAACTCTCTAGAAATGTTGAGCTATTATTGACATAATGATAAAGACTGCATTTGTGATTTCACTAAAAACTCAAAGATGAGGAAAATCTACCAATGCACATTGGTACCTTATAGCCTATGAAATGGGGTCTAGGGCCTAGCTTAACTTCACCTTTCTGTGATCAGTCAATCACATCTGACTTTTGATGTATTAGCCAATCAGAGGACTTGATCCACATAATACTATCTATTTACCCTCAACAGTTTTCCCTTAAGAGCAGTTTTTCCTTAAACTAACTTCTAACCAAAGCAACACTACAGGGCTCATCCCCTATGCCCTGCCTTTTAGTTTATCTAATAATTGTAGTAGTGCTTCTTCAGAAGGTGAGTTCTATGATCCAGGGCAGTGATAGGAGAGTAAGAACCCTTGCCCCACTCTATCTTGGGGTGGAACAAGATGAGTAGTCATGGCCAGCTTGTGATCTGGATGGCAGGTATTATTACATTATCTCCCCTACTCACTCACTCCCATTCTCTAAACCTCCCTTTTCATCCTTCCAGTCACCCAGGTTTTCATTGCCTTAGTTTCATTGTTGACTCCTACTTCTCCATCCCACATAGTTAATCACTTGCCAGATTGTTAGTCCTATCTAAACCTTTCATATTTGTCCCTTCTCTCTACTCAAATAGCCATCATACACGTCCAGGTCTTCCTTGACTTTTACCCAGACTGTTCTCTGCCAAAATCCTCTCCCTGCTACAGTCATCCCCAAAGTTACCAAAATGATTTTTCTGTAGTTGTCCTATTAGTTCACTCTTCAAAATACTCTAGTGACTCCTTGATCATTCTAGGATCATTTTATTTCATTTTTATTCCTGTAATTCTTAGTATAGCAATACATGTACATAATTTATAAATAAGTAAATTTATACAATTTACAATTTTATAAATTTTCAATTGATAAATAATAACTATATATGATTGAGGATCGTGCTCAAATATTTTTACTGATGGTACTTATGGTACAAAGAGCACTAGAGTACAAAAAGGCTAATTGATCTATCCAATGTCATATAGCTAATAATTGCCAGAGTTAAGACTTTATGACAGGTCTTCCTCGTTCTGTGCCAATTCTCTAGCTACTATGTCATGGCATCTCTCATTATTAATAATAATAATACTGTTATTATTATTATTACACTCCACCCCAATTCAATCAGTTAGCATTTATGTGACTGGGCAAGTCACTGTTGGGCCTCAGTTTCCTATCTGAAAATTTAGGCTGGAACAGATGACCTCTAAAGTCTAATCCATGATTTTATGTTTCGGATCCTTTTTTATAACTTGGTGAAGTATGTAGTAAAAATGTTTTCCTCATTTTACAGAAAAGGCAGCTGAGGCTTAGAGAGTTGAATTCCCTAACCAAAATCACATAACTTCTGGGAAGAAACATGGTTTCCTCACTCTCAGTTTAGAATTCTTTTCACAACACCCATGTTAAATTCACTCTTCAGGGTTATACCTAAGAAAGAAAGAGGCAAAGTTTATCTACAGAACCCTCTCTCTGACATCCCTTTTTTGATTTCTTTTAAGACATCCAAGAGCAGAAAAGTGGTATATTAGATAAAGAATCAAGCCTAGAATCAGGAAAATTCATCATTCTGAGTTCAAACCACTCCAGTGTCTTTGTCAAGAAAACCTCAAGTGGAGTCAAAAAAGCCCAATATGACATGATCAAAATGCCTGAACAACATCAACAAAAAGGCATCCAAAATTCTGAATCTTTCTTGACACTCTTTTTTTCAGAATCAGAAGATATGGGTTCAAAACAAAACTCCAACACTTAATTAATTATGTAATCTTAGGAAAGTTACTTGAACTCCCTTTATATCCCAGTTTCCTCTTCTATAAAACAGAAATAAAACTTAGATAACTTATGCATATAATATATATACAATTATAATTTATAATATAAATATATAATTATATATATTATAGCTCACAAAATTATGAAGAAATAACTTTATAAAATCTAAAGTTATTTGAAAATACTATTTATTTGTTGTTGCTTTGCAGTTGTCATACTCTTCATAATCCCCATTTACAGTTTTCTTGTCAAAGATATTAGAGTAGATTGCCATTTCCTTCTTCAGCTCATTTTACAGATGAGGAGTTGAGGCAAACAGGGTGAAGTGACTTGCCCCGGGAAGATGAGTCTTCCTAACTCCAGACCTGGAACTCTATACACTGTACTACCTGGCTTCCTCTTATTATTTATACCCTCTATCAATTTTGACTTGTTTGGTTTTAAAGTCCTTCCATCCTGGCCTCTTTCTACCTTTCAAATACTCTGCCATCAAGTGACTCTGGCCTCCTTAGTGTTCTGGGGACTCCTCATCTTTCAGTTCCATACCTTTTCATTGCCTCCCTACCCCCATATTTGGAATATTCTCCATCCTCACTTCTGCTTCCTTCAAGATTTATATCTAATTTCAACATCTGCAAGAGGCTTTTCCTGGTTTCCACCACTGCTATTGCCTTCCTTCTTAGATTACCTTCCATTACAGGGATGTGCTAGTAAAGGTTTAACAAGTGGTTACATTGTGGGGGACTTTTAAATTTAATCTTTGTTAACATTTTTTCCATCTCTTTCTTGTCTATTCAATCAAAAAAACAATACATCAAACTCTACATTGTAGTATTTCCTGCTCTCTGCAATATAAAAGTTCACTCTGAAAATTGAACAATTGATTATCATACAAGTTCAAGCTTGCTCCATCACAACTACTGACTGTATTTACCATATGCGTATGAATATCTACACACATATATATATACAAACATTAAACATATATATTTATACACATATTCTTGTCTTATTATTTATATATAAGTATGTGTGCTTATATATACATTTATAATAATTATATATAAATTTGGCTTATAATGACTATCACAACTTAGCCCTTTACTACTTTTTCACAGTTTTCATATTGTATTACCTTCAACAGACTTTACAAAAGGGTAACAAGGGGTGGCTAGGTGGCAAAGTGGATAGAGCACCGGCCCTGGAGTCAGGAGGACCTGAGTTCAAATTTGACCTCAGATACTTAATAATTACCTAGCTGTGTGGCCTTGGGCAAGCCACTTAACCCCATTTGCCTTGCAAAAACTTAAAAATAAAAAGACCACAAAAGGGTAAAAATAGGCTCTCTTGCTATTATTTACACATAATTCTCCATCAGCTAACTCCATGGTTTTTCAATGGATGTCCCTCATACCTAGAATGCTTTCTCTTTGTCTCTCTCTCTCTCTCTCTCTCTCTCTCTCTCTCTCTCTCTCTGTCTCTCTGCCCTGTCTCTCTCTCTGTGTCTGTCTCTCTGACTCTCTCTGTTTTTGTCTCTCTGTCTCTACTTATGTTTCTCTCTCTGTCTGCCCTCTCTGTCTCCCTCTTTCCTACTTCTCCACTCTCTCTGCCTTCCCTCTCCCTTGTGACTTGCCTGTCTTCCTTCAGACTCCTCCTGAATCTGACCTTCTAGAGGCCATTCCCAGTTCCCCATCTGAAACTGTACCCCATCTTCCTTAATTAGGATCTTCCCTCTGAGATTATCTTCAGTTTACCTTGTATTTATATCTTGAATGTACCTATTTGATGTTAGCATTCCCATTAGACTGTAAGCTCCTTGACAGAAAGAACTGAGTGTTAGTGGATTTTGTTTTGTTTTTGTTTTCCGCTCTTTTCTGAATCTTCAGTGCTTAACACAATGTCTAGCTCATAGTAGCAGGCTCTGAATGTTTGTCCTTCATTTTCTAAGAAGATCATGACTTAGAGAGATGATGCCATGACAAGCACATCAACTGGACTTGAGTGAAGGGGTGCTGTGCTAAGTCACCAGTCTCATTTTCTCCTCCAGAGCTATCAGGGTCCAATGACCAGATATGAATTTGGATGACTGGAGATGGCCCTGGACTTGGGACAATCTCCCAAGTGACTTGCCCAAGGTCACAAAGCAAGTAAGTGACAAGTTTCTGAGAGCAGATTCAAAATCCCATCCTCCTGCTTCCAAGGGTCTGCTAATTCCACATGAATATTTGGAAATCTATTCACAGAGCCTATTCTCTCCTAATGAGATGACAGGTGCTAATTGGTTAATGTGTTACCACTTCCAGAAGTGGTAACAGTATATTAATAGGAACTTTCTGGAAAGAGAGATTTTACTTAAAGGAGTGACCCTAATGGTGACAAATTTAGATTTAGATACCACAGAAGTCCAATGAAGGGCCTAGCTTAGGAAAGCCAGGCAATTCAAAGGCAGTTACATCCCATGCCATTAGGTAGCAGCGAAGTCTCTCTAGGCAGGTCCCATTCCAATTGAATTGGTCGTCCTTTTTCTTGTTTTGTCTCTCCTTCCTTTTTCCTTCTTTTCACTTCATTTCCTCCTGAAGATTTACAAGAGTTGAATAGCTACTTTAAGAAGAGAGATGAAGGAAGGACCCAAAAGATAAGGATTTTTTGCTCTAACCAGAATGATGAAGAAAGAATGGAACCTTGGCAGGGTAAGCACACAAGAATTTATTACAGTATCAAATTAGGTTAGAATCATCACAGGAACCCAAGAGCTCTACCCAGTCCAATATGTTATAAATTGTAGGTTCCAGATTTCAAAGTCTCTCATGAACTAACCTAATCACACAGACAGCTTTAGGAAACCTACCCTTTGCTAAGGGGAACAAACAGCAACTGTGTGAGTCAACAACTTTAAATGTCAGTTTGGAGAGTTTTTATGATAACTGAACTCAATAGGCTACATTCCTGAATGATGCCCTGGTATGGGTGGCTAAGGATATAAGTTTCAGGTAATAACTTCTAGATGGTACTACTTTCTGATATGCTACATCTGTCTTTTGCTAGGTTGGGGAACTTTCCCAGCATTGGGTGGAGGAACTATTGAGTTTAGGGATTAGGAGAGGAACCACATTCCTATTTCAACTACTATGCAAATAGTATTCGGTAGGAAGAATGGATTTGAACTAACTCAGAGGGCTACAGTTATCCACAAATAAACAGCATACAAAAATTTAGTAACTTTAAAGCATCTAATGTCAGTCATAATCCTCATTCCCATTTCCATGTTCTACTTACTACTTGGATTTGGGTGACTAGTGTTCCATTTCTCATTTCTCCTAGTCACAAAGTAAAAAGATTGATCAGAGGAAGGGAGGGAACAAGTATTTATTAAATACCTACTATATGCTAGGCCCCGTGCTAAGTTCTTTACAAATATTATCTCATTTGATAATTAACTTATAAATTCAAACTCTTGATTTTTCTCCCATCTTGCCATTACTTCTTCCATTTTTGAGATATACTTCTGAGGAAGGTGAATATCATACTGATCAAATGGGTCAGATGACTAAGAATTTAGTTTCTTTTTTGTTAGAGTTATTATTTTGGCAAAGCAGGGACTACTGTAGTTATAATTTATTTACATTTTAGCAAAGATTTTTAAAATTCAACTTATTTAAAAATAAAGTTATAGATGTTTTTTGTTTTTTAATCTCCTGCATTTCGCACTGCTTTCCCCTATCTCCTCCACAACAGTCATTTATAAAGTTAAAAAAAGAAAAATATATTCAAAACTAATATATTCAAAAAGCCTGTTGTGATATATGTAGCATTGCTCAGTTGTGGACACACAGCTCTGCAAAGAAAACAAAGGAGGTATCTTCTCATATCTCTTCTTTGGAGTCAAACACCATAACTTCATAGCAGGTTCCATTGTTTTATTGTTATTATTGTTCTTTTCATTTACACTTTTGTGAACATTGTATATATTGTTTTCCTAATTCTGCTTACTTTCCTTTGCATAATTCATAGATGTCTTTCCATATTTCTATTTATAATATTTATCATTTTTTACAGTACAGTAATATTCCATTACATTCATGTGCCATAATTTGTTTAACATTTTCCTACCCACCCAATGGAAATAGGTGAATATGGATCTAGCTGAATGACCAGACCCAAAGAGTAGTCATCAGTGGATTGATATCATTTTGTAAAGAAATCTCCAAAGGAATATTCCAAAGATAAGACTTTGGCCCTATGATGTTTAACATTTTTATAGTTGTATTGAATAAAGGCATAGCTGGTAGATTTATCAAATTTCCAAATGACTCACAGTTGTCTTATACTTGAGTTTGAAGAATCAGTTTCACAAGTACAAAATGAGGGAAGTATGGGTAGATAGAAATTTGTCTGATAAAGATCTGGAGATTTTAGTGGATTTCATGATCAATAGAAATCAAATGTGCGACATAATAACTAAAAAGCTAATAACATTTTAGGTTGAATTAAGAGACAGAGTATCCAGGATTAGAAAGGTGATATATTAAATATTTAGTTGATTTATTCTTTGCCTTGGTCAAATGTAATGTCTTCAGTTTTGAGTACCTCATTTTAGGAAGGACATTGATAAGCTGGAGAACTTCTTAGAAAGTAGGTAACTAAGATGTAATGATTCATTCCAGAAGATACTGTATGCCCCTTCAATGATGTCTTTAAAGTAAAAACTGAATGACCACTAGTCAAGAATTAGATGAATTATGAAGTCCCTTTCCACTATAAGATTCTATGATTCTATAATAGGACCATTCCATTATTTAGGGTGTCCAGTATTTTCTTCAAATTGTCTTACAATGACTTAAAACTTTTATTAACAAAATGTGGAGTAATGGTAAACTCTATTTTCCTCATATTTCTCATATTCAAATAATTCACTTTCATGTAACTACTCTCTAGAAAACCTATGTGATAAATAGCACAGACATCATTTCTCTAATTTATAGATGAGAAAACTAAAGTTTTAAGAAGTAATCATGTAAAGGAAAGAGTTATTTGCTTAATTTATAGTCAGTCTACTAAACTAATGGTTTCCAAACTGTAGGCTGTTTGCCACTGAGGTACTATACAAGAATTTTTATAAGAGCTCCTTGTCTAGCCATGTATTTTTTTTCATGAAAAAAATCATTGATATTTGTTTTTAACACCAATAATTTCCTGATATCATTAAAGCCTCCCTTGTCACAAGGAACAATAATTAAACAAAATATGATAAGAGAAACTATAACAGATATAACATACCACATTTCAGAGCTATAATCCTCCACCTCTCTACTAAGAGAATTACAATAGAGAGATAATAGTTCATCTTTTGTTCTTTGGGTCTGAGATTGGTTAATATTATTTATCAATTTGGCTTATTTTGAGTTTTATTTTGTTTTGTTTATATTTATTTTAGTCATTTGTACATAATGAGTACCTGGTTCTATTTAGTTCTCTCTGAATTCTTTATATTATTCATTTCTCAAATGCATTATATTGATACCCACAATTCATTCTACAATAAGGCATTTTGTTTCCATTTTGAGTTTTGCTAAAACAAAAAGTTCTGCTACCAAACATATATTTTCTCAACCAACAGATTTTTTAGCACCATAACTACTATTATCTGAAGGGCAATGAATTTTTTTAATATTAAAAATAGGACCATGTGTCCCAAAAGGTTGAGACTCCCTATTCTAGACTGTAAACTTCATGAAAGTTTATAACTTTGATAACTGTTGGATTACTACAACTGGATATACCAATTTGTGTCAGTGAGTTGTAGGTAATATATCTATTACACTTTTAATTTGTCTGAATATCCTTTAGACTTCTCTACATGTTCAAAATAGAATTCATTAGCCTTTCTCTTAAATCTACCTTCCTCCCTTTTCCTGTTGAGTCTACACCATTCTTCTAGTCATACTAGGTTTATGATCTAGAGTTTTCTTAGCTTCTTGACTATTCCCAATCCTTCATATCTAATCAGTTGCTGACTCTTGTCAAGTCTACCTATTTCTTCTGTTTCTGTTTCTTCCCTCCCCTTGCACACCTTCCACCCAGTTCAAGCCCTCATTGCAAAAGTTGCCTGAATAATTGCTATCCCAGATCCTAATCTACCCCATCTCTAACCCAGCCTCCAAACAGCTGCTCAGAAAATATTGCAAAGCAGAGAGAACATTATGTCACTCTTCTCAAGAAACTTTAGGTTGTCCCTCCCCCATTGCCTTTAGGATAAAATATAAACCCCTCTGTTGGCATTTAAAGCCCTTTAACAATCTGGCTCCAGCCTATCTTTCCAAACTGATTTCATATTACTCCCCCTCACATACTTTACATTCCAACCAAACTGGCCTGTTCCTTCATACACAACATTCCATCTCCTGCCTACATGCCTTTGCATAGGCTGTCCCTCATGCCTGGGATGCTCTTCCTCCTCACCTTCACCTCTCAGAATCTCTAACTCTTTCACTTCACACATGAGGCCTTTCCTCATCATCCCAGTCATGTTACACACAGACATACACACACACACACACACACACACACACACACACACACACAATTATCATTTGTCTGGGTATATACATAGCCACACACATAGTTATAGGTGTACATATTGCTTCAGGAAAATGAAATTGTAAATGCCTTAAGAAAAGGAAATGCTTTGCTTGTTTTTTTCTGTTCTTAATAAGTTCCTATTGAATTAATCAAGTGAGAAAGTTCTTTGCAAGTCTTAAAGCACCTTAAAAATGTGAGTAATTATTGCCATATTGTTTGATCTTGTAACAGTGCTGTGAAGCCAATGGTACAGTGGTCACTGTGAACCCCCAATACCCAAAGGAAGACTGTGAGAGCTGAGACTCAAACCCAGTCATTTGATCCCAAATGCAGTGTTCTTTCCAACACAGCTGCTTTCATTACAAGTTATTTGAATTTTAATCCTTTTAGAGCATGTTTTTCCAGGGGCTTTTTTCCCCTGACAATTATAGCCACCAAGTTGTCATGCTGGAAACCAAAATGAAACATCAAATTTCCACTGAGGCTATAGCGAAACATGAGTCAAGCAACCAGACACGAGTATATAGTGGACAAGTAAACCCCATTTGACCAGCCAAATCTCACTTTCCATAATATTTTAAACCTGGGCTTGGCCTCCAAAGATGTCCTATTTATAGTTTTACGTGCAACCTAATATTGACTCTAGCCTCCAATAGGAATACTTCTTATAAATGTCAGCAGATTATTTACTATGGTAAACTAATTAGTTACATAAATGCTTCCATTTTCAGGGAGGGTGAGGAAGAGACTGTTAATGCTTCTTGGATTACCCAAGCATTACAGTTGTTTGAAGTTCTTTCACATTTAAGATATTTATTACAAGATACCTGAAGAACTATTGTTTGAGAGAAGAGAGGAAAATTTTTCTCATTTTCATTGTTGAAACCTGTGAAAAATGGAAAGGTTCTTGACTTGGCGTGAAAAGGACTGGATTTGAGTCTCAACTCCACCCCTAACTGGAAGAAGGCAACCTCAAACAACTTTTCTGAGTTTCCTTTTCCTATTCTAAAAAACTGCAGATAACCAGTACCATTCTTCCCACAGGATTCTTGAGATCAAAAAATAATTTTATGTAAAATACTTTATCATATAAAGCTCTATATGAATATTAATCCTGCATTGAGACTGAACTGGTGAAATCAAAATCAAAAATAGCATTCAATATCAAAATCAGAGTATAAAATCTGGGAAAGTTTGAGTTCATTGTTTGCTGTATTATTTTTAATGCTGATCAAAACTCAGATGTATTTATCAATGCATTGGATCTTTAAAGTTGAATTTAGATTGTGAAAGACTTTAAATGTCAAAAGAGTTTGAATTTTATCCTACAGGTAGTTAGGAGCCACAGAAACTTCTTGAGTGAGGGAGAAGCTTGGGCCATCTTTGCTTAAGTAATATTGGCAGCTGTGTAGGGGGTGGATTGCAGAAAGGAGAGACAAGGTCAGAATCCAATGAAAAAAGTTATCACAGTGGTCTAGGCAACAGGTAAGAAAGTTCTAAAAGTAAAATGTTTGTGATGTGAGTGAGATGGTTGATACAGTAAAATCAACAAAACTCAGCAACTGATACAAGGATAGTGAGAAAAAAGGAAGAAGTGGGTTTTTAGATTTCAAACTCAAATGAATGGAAAGATATTGATATCCTTGTCAGAAACAAGGGAGTTAGGAGGAAGGGTGGGTTTCAGGAAAAAGATAGTAAGTTCTGTTTTAGATAGGCTGAGTTTTTTATACCTTTGTGATGGGACAGCCCAGTGGAGATGTCTAATATCAACTAGAGACATCTAGTTGAAGAAGCAATACTGGAACTCAGGAAAGAGATGAAGACTATACCCAAACCACCAAGGGCACCTTTTTGACTCCACCCACTCAGATCATATCTAGTGCAGTAGAGTGGCAGAAAATCTACCACTAGGGACTGTCCTCTTTTCCCATCCTTCTCCTCCTGCTCTGGACTTAGGCTAACTAGATCCCATCAGGCAGCCAGTGGGGAAGAATAACTCATATCCTTTAGATGAAATGAGAATCACCTTCTGATGAGATAGAGGAACATCAAGCCTTAACCATTTCTCTTACCGCTGTATCCTAAGATTGACTTAGAATCTTTCCTGCCCAAAACCATCCTTTCCTCTTACCAGCACATAATATAATCTATAGAACCCATGAGTTTTGTCATCTACTCTGCAACTGGACTTTCTTTGATGTTTTGTCTCCTCTCACTTAAACTTTTTGAGAAAAGGGACTGCTTCATATATTCTGCTTATATTCTCAATATTTAACAGTGTTTGACACATTGTTATACAATCATTTTAATCATGTCCAATTCTTCATGACCTCATTTGGGGTTTTCCTGGCAAGAGTGATTTGTTATCTCCTTCTCCCACTCATTTTACAGAATGAATAACTGAGGCAAACAGATTTAAGTGGTTTACTCAGGGTCACACAGCTAGTAAATGTCTTAGGACAGATTTGAAATCAGGAAAATGAGTCTTTCTGACTTAAGGTCCAGCAGTCTACCCACTTCATTACAAACTGCCTTGTCATATAGTAAGCATTTTTAGTAAATATTTTTTCATTAATTTATTCATTCATGAAGGCTGAATATGGAGATATAGAAAATCACAAATAATTATCAAATTCATAGGAAATAATGAGATCACAGAGAGAGAGAGAGAGAGAGAGAGAGAGAGAGAGAGAGAGAGAGAGAGAGGAAATAGGAGGTTCTTAACTTGGTACCTACAGATCCTCAAAGGGTCCCTAAATGTATTTCAGTGTCTGTGAACTTGGGTGATAAAAAAGTTACATCTTTATTTTCCCTAATCATTAATTGAAACTTAATAATTATTTAATTATTGATTTCCTTCAAATATGAATAAATTATAATACCTATGACAATAGAAATTACATGTTATAGTTGAAAATCAGTTAGGTGTCACATGCATGTTGCTTTGTCAAAAATCATCCCACAGTTTAAGATTTTTATTTAAGCTTAACAATTTTCACACTGATATGTCTTTAAAATAAATTTTAATTTTGTTTTTTTCATATTTTAAGGATATTGTCTTACTTAATATATTGATAGTTATATATATCATAAGTGTATTAATAATTATAGTTCATTATAACAAGTCTCCTTTGTAATCCCATGCGTTGTATTTATGCTGCAGAAAATGTTCTGAGAAGAGATCCAAAAGCTTCAACTGTACTATCAAGGAACTCCATGACAAAAAAAATTAAGAATCACTGGTATATAGGAAAGAATAGGGTCCAGAATGGAGGTCTGAGTTACATTCATGTATAAGTTACAGAACATGGACAATGATCTTGCAAAGGAGACCAAGAAAGATGAATCATATAGGAGGGAAGAAAACTAGAAGAAATCATTACAAAATTTAAACAGGAGAAAGAATCCTATATCCCAGATATAGGAGATGTCAGCACAATCAAATGTTGTCAAAACATGAGAATTAAAAGAAGTTTTTGGATTTAACAATAAAATGATCGCTGGGGAGCCTGGAAAATATAGAAGCAATCAAATGGCAGTAATAGAAGACAGATTGCAAGGATCTGACAAATGATTGGGAAGTAACAGAATAATTTCATTCATAAACTTAAGTTGATATTAGGAACAAAGACATCAGGCCTCAGAGGAAGAAACAGGATTCAAGTGCTGTGCAAAATTCAACAAAACACCTTCAGTTTCTTGTGTGTATGTGTGTGTGTGTGTGTGTGTGTGTATTTATACTCCAATATGGGATACTGATGGGATACATTTTTCCCTAAATCTATTATAGTTAAAATAATCCCTAATACTGCTGATAGTATCATGCTTACAAGAAACCATCATCTCTAAAGAAGAGTAGATAGTGGGTTTCAAAACTAGCAATATATTAAATTATCAAGTGTAGGAATGCCTGATTTTACCAAAAGAGAAACAAATCAAAAAACAACAAAAAAGTTTCCTTTACAAATTCTATCCCCAAGAGCATTAGAAATGTGAAGATGCAAAAAGTATTTGGGGCTGGATTCAGAAATAAAAACCAAGAAAGCAAAATCTATAGGCAACTGGCAAATTCTATTTATTGTGAATTCCTAGGAACCACATTGTAAATCAAATCATTATATACAGTGAGTCATATTTTCTCATGGAAACAATATTATAATTAGCATTTGTATCTCTATTCAATATCTCAACATTAATTAAATCATAGGTATGACCAATATTTCATAAAAGCAAATATACTTTTCCAGAGACATTTATAGGTCAAATTGTGCTAAGAGTCTTATAAAAGTTATAAATAATATTCTACTCTTTATTTTTAACTTTTATCAATGGAGATTTTTTACATTACAAAAATTTATTGAATACCTCTCCCCTCTGAGAGGTCTCTTATAACAAAGCAAAACAATGAGCAAAACTAATAATACTCTGACCCCATCTGAAAGTGCATGTAACATTCCACATCTGTAGCACCCTCCCACCTCTCTATTTTTTTTAAATTAACAGAAATCTATTTTCTCTTCCTCCCCACCCCCATGCCATTAAAAATAAGGAAAGGAAAACAAATGTCTTATAACAAATATGCAAAGTTAAGAAAAACAATTCCCTCATGGCTATATAAAAATATATGTTTGTATATCATGTCTCATTCTGTACCCTAAACCCATCATCTCTCATATTTCATTATCAGTCCTCTAAGATTGTGAATGGTTGCTGAATTGATCAAAGTTCTTCCACTCTCAAAGTTGTTTTACTTTTTTCTTTACAATGCTGTTTTTGTTTTGTTTTTTAGAAGGCAAGGGGTTAAGTGACTTGCCCAAGATCATACAACCAGGTAATTATTAAGTGTCTGAGACCAGATTTGAACTCAGGGCCTTCTGATTCCAGGGCTGGTGCTCTCTCCACTACACCGCCTACCTGCCCCTTACAATGTTGTTTTTATTATTTAAATTCTCCTACTAAATCCACTCATTTCATTCTTTATCATAAGTTTTCAAATTTTTTATTTTTATAATGTTACTGCCATGGTGAAAATTATTTTTCTGTTTCCATTCACTTCACTCTGCAACATTTCATACAAGCTTTTCCATGGTTTTTTTTTTAATAATTTCCATATTTCTTACAGAATAGCACTCCATCACATTCTTATGCCATAACTTATTAAATAATTTCTCAGTTGGTAAACTTGCTCTTAATATCCAACTTTTTGCCATCAGCTTTTTGTACACAATCTCTTGCTCTTTGTTATCTTTTAGATATGGAACCAACATTGGTATAGCTGGGTCCGAAGGCACATACTGTTTAGTAACTTTGTGTATAATTCCAAATTGCTTTCCAGAATAGTTGTATCATTAACAATGCATCATTGGGGTGCTAAGTGGTGCAGTGGATAGAGCACCAGCCCTGGAGTCAGGAGGACCTGAGTTCAAATCCGACTTCAGACACTTAATAATTACCTAGCTGTGTGACCCTAGGCAAGCCATTTAACCCCATTTGCCTTGCAAAACTTTAAAAAAATGCATCATCAATGTGCCTATTTTCTCATTTCCCCTCAAACTTTTATCATTATCCCTTTTTTGTCTTTTTTATTGTTCTGATGGGTGTGAAGTAGAATCTCAGAATTGCTTTAATTTGCATTTTTTAAATTAGTGATTTGGAGCTCAAGTTATAGATAACTTGGATTTCTTCCCTTGAGACTCTAAATATGAGACACCAAAGTATCAAAATGAACATGTAACATATAAAAACTTGACTATTCATGGAACACTATTGTTCTATTAGAAACCAGAAGGGATAGGATTTCAGGGAAGCCTGGAGGGATTTGCATAAACTGATGCTGAATGAGATGAGCAGAACCAGAAAAACACTGTACACCCTAACAGCAACATGGGAGTGATGATCAACCTTGAAGGACTTGTTCATTCCATCAGTGCAACAATCGGGAGCAATTTTGGGCTGTCCACAAAGGAGAGTGCCATCTGTATCCAGATAAGGAGCTGTGGAGTTTGAACAAAGTTCAAGGACTATTCCCTTTAATTTAGGAAAAAACAGATATCTTATTGTCTGATCTTGTCACCTCTTAGAATTCTTGTCTCTTCTCTAAGGATATGATTTCTCTCTCATCACACTCAATTTGGATCAAGGTACAACATGGAAACAAAGTAAAGACTGACAGATTGCTTTCCGTGGTGGGGTGGGGGTAGGGAAGTAAGATTGGGGGGGGAAATTGTAAAACTCAAATAATATCTTTAATAAAGATTAATTTTTAAAAACTTGACTATTTTATCTTATTTATCTTAATTTGTTCTAACAAAATGATATTGTGGATATTAAACTAGCTTTGGAGTCAAGAAAACCTGAATTCAAATACTGTCTCTGAAACACACTATCCACTGGGCAATGCTACTTAACTTCTCATTGTCCCCCCCCCACCAAGGAAATTCCCTAATGCTTTAAGTTTCAGACGAATTGTCAATATCCACTAGAAAGGAATTTTCTACACAGTGTGAAATCACTGTTTTGGACCAAAAATAAATAAATTAATTAAACTCAATGCAATTTATGATAATTTATAAGCCTTCTCAAAGTTAGAAAGGCAGTTTTAAGCAATATTATTTGAATCCTCTGATTCTCATAATGAAGATAAATGAGGAAATTTGAACTGATGGCTTCCCCCTTTTTCCCCCCATAAATTTTCTAGTAGCAGGTATACAATGTGATAGACAGCACAGTCAGAAACAGTCATTGTGTGGTTGGTTTTGTTTATTTTTTTCTTCTTTGTTAGAAGGAAGGGTTAGATGGTGGGAAGGGAATGCCAGGAAATAACTGTGATTTTTTAAACAAAAAGCATCAATAAACATGTTTAAAAAGAAAAAGAAACCACAAAAGTAAATAAAAAGAAGAAAAGTATAGTCACTATTTAAAAAAATTTAATTTAATCATTCCAGACACCTGAAAAGACTGTTATTTGATAGTTTGTTGATTGTAATCAGTATATTTCATCCTCAATCAGAAGATCTTAAAAATAACAGATTATTAATACAAATTACATCTCTCACTGAAGTGATAAGGCAACAACCTGACTATATCCAAATGTCCTGTGGCTTTCATGGGGTTTCTACACTGTTAGAAACTGAATGTGCAAGAAAAAAAGGTGATGAGAATAAACTGTGGGTGTCTACAAAGCAGAATGGAATGAGAACAGAGATATGCAAGAAACAGTTGATGACTGCCTAGTCAAAGGGTTTTGTGGCATTTGACAAGTCAAAGTTGCTAAAAGTATTTAGTCCAAATTACTCTTCTGAGCTCCCATTTCTCCATCTATCTCCCAGCATCTCTAACTATCTGCTGGATATCTTTACTTGAATGTCCTACTATCTTAACCTCAACAGGTAGCAAACTGAGTTCATGATCTTTTGCCATAAATATCCCCTTAAATACCCTAGGTTGGTTTATGGCACCACCAAATCCAAGTCACACAGAAGCTCAGTCTTCTTTGATTCTTTCATTTCCCTAACCCTTCATCCACCCAGCCAACCAACTGTCTGCAACCCATCTCTTGCTTATCTCCCTTTCTTGCTACTCACTTGGCCACCTTAGAGGTTCTGTTACTATCAGGACCTTGCCATGTCTCACCTGGATTTATTGCAAAAACCTAATTGATCTCCTTTCTTCTTTAATTCATACAGGAACCAAAATAATCTTCCTAAGATAGCTAATATATAAGATATACACCAAAGATCTACAATGACAGACATATCACTCTCTTACTGGAAAACCTGCAGGGACTCTCTATTGCTTAAAGGATAAATTTTAAGGCTAACAAATATCTTCAGAATCTGCCTCTAATCAACATTTGAGTTTCATTGCTCATGACTGCTCTTCACGTACTCTATGTTCCTAAGTTCCTTGAACTCATCAAGCTTCCTTTCAATGATGAGTTCACACACACACACACACACACACACACACACACACACACACACACACACACACACACACACACACACACACACACACACATACACACACACACACGTGCGCGCGCAAATCGTATTCCCTCTTCATCTCAGTCTGTCAAAATCCATTTCTTCTTTCAAGGCTTAATTTAAGTGCTACCTCCCCTATGAAACCTTCCCTGACTCCTGCAGTTTTCATCATTCTCTCCTTCCTCAATTTTTCTTTTTATTTACTTATCTGCATCCCTTTTGTACCCACAGCTTCAATAAATTATATGTTAACTGAGAACAATCATCATTTTTTTTTTGGCCTTTATGTTGTCAGTGCCTATCACAGCATCTGAAACTTTTTTTTGTCTAGATCATTGGTTTGGGAAGTGGAAAAGCTCTTTGCTTAAGCAAGTGTTCCGACCCTGTAGTTTGAAAGGGTTGACTGGGGTACTGAAATATTAAATGATTTTTATAGAATTACCTAGCTAGTATGTGCCAACATACTTGAACCTAGGTCTTCCTGACTCTCACTGGCTACCTATCCACTAGACAATGATCCCTCACCCAATATGGGCACTTAATAAATAACTGTTGAATAATTAAATTGAATTGAACAATATCTCAATGCCAACAAGTCTCTGGGAATTTAAATTTTTAATCTGTAGAAGATCTCTCAAGATTTCATGCCATATGCCCTTCCCAGAACAACATTTATACAAATTAGTAGGACTTCCCATGGAATTTAACTAGAAATAGAACAATCAAAACAACAGGTGTAGTATACTAAAGAGAACACTGGATTTGAAAGAAGGCCTGGATTTGTGACATTGCCAATTATTAGCAGTATAATCTTGGACAAGCCAATTAGTCATTTTCATTCTCAGTTTATGCATCCATAAAACAAAGATAATAAACTTAGTATTACCTATTCCACAATATTTGCCAAACGCATCGTCTCAGAGAAATGTAGTACCTCACAGACTATTGAACCAAGTAACTCACAATTAAATATACATCCTCCCATCTCAGACACCTTCCAAGTGGTCAATCAGCATTTGCTTGAAGACTTCCAGAGAACAAAAATCCAACTTCCCAAAGCAGTCCTTTCCATTTGGGGACAGCTTTAATTGCTTGTTTGGGGTTTTTAGTTCGTTTTTGCAGGGCAATTGGGTTAAATGACTTGCCCAAAGTCACACTGTTAGGCAATTATTAAGTGTCTAAGGTCAGATTTGAACTCCGGTCCTCCTGACTCCAGAGCTGGTATTATATCCACTGTGCTACCTAACTGCCAGGTAGCTTTAATTGTAAGAAAGACTTTCCTGATGTCAAATCTAAAAATGGCCTCTTTGCTATTTATACCTATTGCTTCTTATTCTGTCCTCTGGAACATAAAAAGAACAAGTTTAATCCAACTAAGAATTGATAGTCCTTCAAATGCTTAACTATCTTGTTACTGTTCATTCCCCAGGTCTTCTTTTCCTTATGCTAAATAGATCAGTTCTTCAGCCAATTCACATGCATCATGATCTCAAGGTCCTTCAACAAACTGGTTGCCCTCCTCTGTACACTTTTTAACTTATCAACACTTTCCTAAGATATGGCATAATACTACAAATGTGAACTAAACAGTACAGGCTTGAAGCAAGACTTTCACCTTCCTTATCCTGCACATTAAGTCTCTCTTCATAATAGCCTTCTTGATTGTCCTGTTAACTCCTCTTGAACTCAGTCTACTAAAATTCCCCAAGGTTTTTCAGATAAAATACTATTTTTTTCCATCTGGTACTTGTGAAGCAAAATTTTAAACATAAGAATAAAATTTTCAATTTGTTCCCATTAAATTTCATCAAACTAGATAAAACAGTATGTTAGAGCCTATCAAGATCTTTTAAAATCTTGACTTTGACAGCCAAAGTTTAGCTCTCCCTCCCAGATGTATCATCTGATATAAATGTCATCATGCATTTTTTAACAAAGTCATTAATTAAAAGAAAAAAACAGCATAATGTCACTCTTGGGATTGGTAATTCAATCAATTGTAAATCTCCCTTATTACATGGTCACCTAGGCCACATTTTAAAGCATCAGACATTTTCAAATGCTTTGCTGAAATTTAGTTTAAAGATATAACACCACATTCCTCTAATGACTAATCTAGGAACCCTTTAGAAAAAAACTACAATTAACTACTATTCTTAATAAAACCATGTAGTACTTTTGTGATCAAAGTTTTCTTTCCTGGATGTTTATGAGCAGTCCTTTAAAAAGTAAGTCATCCTAGAGTTTTACCAGTAACTGAAGTTCAAGCTCACTTGCCTATAGTTTTTACATCAATTCTCTACTCTTTTTTTTAAAAATCAGAACAAGATTTTCCCTTCCTCATCCCTACAATTTTGTTCCAGTTCTTTGCAATCTTTCAAAGATCACTGACAGTAGCTCAGCAAGTCTGTCTTCCTGTTCTTTCATTAGCTTAGAATGTAGTATATTGGTGACTTGAACTCATCAAGGACAGCTAGGCACTCAGTTCCTAGTTGGAATGATTTGGTCTGTTGTTTTTTTATCAAAGAGCATTCTCTTTAACAAGTAAAATAAAAGCAAAATAAGAGTCAAATCTTCTTTCCATCATCTGTTATCATTGTCCCATCCACCCTGAGCAAATATCATGACCCCTTCTTGATTTCACTCTTTCCACAATATCGTTTTTTTAAAAAAAAGTCTTTAGTTTTCCTTACAAGCTTAGATCATTCTGACCTTAGCTCTCCTGAAGCTCTTCTAATAGAATTATCTTCTGTATTCATCATCTTTTCCCTGACCTTGCTTCCATTTTCTATATATCTTTTAAAAATCAATGTTTTGGATGAGTTCCTGGTTCATGTATATCAGTACGTTTAGAAAATGCCTCCTTTTATCATCTAATCAGTTTCTTTTTTTTTCTGTCTTCAGAATGTCATTCTTAAGGACTTTGAATTCCTCCAGAACTCTCTTGTAGAATTTTAGTTTATACCTTTAGTCTATACCTTTTGCAATATGTTTTCTCAAAATAAAGGATTCATGTTAGGCTAGCTTTTTTTTAACTCTCTATCACAAATTCTAAGATCAAATTGATCACTTCCTCACAAGATTACCATAATTTTTGCCCCAGCAACAAGTTCCTATATGGCAGCTAAGTAGAGCACCAGATCTGGAGTCAGGAAGATCTGAATCCAAATTTAGTTTCAGACACTCTCTAGCTGTGTGACCCTGGACAAGTCACTTAACCCCATTTGCCTTAGTTTCTTTGTCTGTATAACAAACTGGACAAGGAAACGGCAAACCATTCCAATATATTTGCCAAGAAAACCCTAAAAGAAGAGTCAAGACTGACTGAAAAATAACTAAACAAAAAACAAACACCTAGAAAAATCAGAGACAAATAAAATATTCCTTCTTCCTTCTTTCACCATTTGAAGCTTGAAATCATTAGTAAAACAAGTTAAGAAATTATTAGTTGTTTTGCTTTTAGCAAAGTTCCAACAAATTTTTGGATAATTAGAATGGTGGTCAGTGAATAATTGAATCAGCTCATTAAAAGTCCTAAAAACTGGATTTAAAAAATCAGTTATGGGGCGACCAGGTGGCGCAGTGGATAGAGCACTAGCCCTGGAGTCAGAAGTACCTGAGTTCAAATCCAGCCTCAGACACTTAATAATTACCTAGCTGTATGGCCTTGGCAAGCTACTTAAACCCATTGCCTTGAAGAAAAAAAAAATCAGTTACTCAAATTTATGACTAGGGAAAAGTACAAAGAAAAAAAATTAGGTCAGAAAGATCTAGCTTAGTATAAGCCAAAAGTGTGCTAAGCATCCTACAAATATTAACTCAGTTGATCTAATTTTCTAGGATTAGGATGGGGATAATCCTGTTGGTACTCTCTACTGTACTCTCTACTTATACAATCGATACTTCAGAAAATTCACAATTTTATTGCTAGAAGTAATCTTTCCATTGCTATTCACATTGATTTCATTGCAAAACCTTCATGCCTTAGAAGAAAGTGGTTATGTGTACCCATGACACTCAAAAATTGTCACCTGGATTCTGGAGAAGAGCATCTTTGTACTTTGGTAGGTTGGCCCTCCAATGAAAGATTTTTGGTATGTCATAGAGATCATACTCAAAGCCTTTCAACTTGGTAGGAACTTTCTGAACTCCTAGATCTACATTGATAGAGCCTCCAAGAACTTTAAATCAATTGGACTCTAAGGTAATGCATTGAATTAGAACTTTTACTATAATGTTATAAAAATGAATCATTAAGAATTTACTATGTGCCACTGTATTAGACTCACAGACTACAAACAGAGAAGCAAGACAATCTCTGCTCTCAAAAAGTTCACATTTCAATTGGAGAAAAAAAAACACATGTAGAAAGGTTTCAGGTTCAAGGAGACTGCAAAGGCTCAATGCTATTAAAGGTTCAAAGGAAGGTCTAGGTGTCTTAGGATACATTCTGGGAAAGAGGAGGTCCTGATGGGACCTGAGTGGATAGTTTAGGGCTAGAGTCACTAACAGATAAAAGTTATCATACATACATGATGCTTCATATGATAATGAGTTCCTCATCACTGAACATATTCGAGTGGAAGTGGGGTAAACACCTCGGGAGTATGTATTAGAAGAGATTCTTATACAGGCTAGAGTAAATTACCTTTGAGATTCTTTTCAGTTGTAGAATAGAGTTTGAAAGTTTGAAAGTCATTCTCATAGAATTCTCATAGTCATTCTCAGGCCATAAATTGTTAGGATTTCATCTGGGTCATAGAAACCATTTTAATTCATAATGCAGTGCTATTCATTAAATTGTAATTTCTTTTTTCTAAAAAGAACTCTATCCCATTGATCCCTAATGACTGTGGAGATTCCTTTCTCCTTACAGGAGCTTCATTATGCCATCTAAAGTATTTCTGGGTTGAGTGGGGAATTGGCAAGTAGAATGTTATACCAATAGCAAGTATAAGGGATAGAGGTGACTGGAGGAGGGAGTATAGCCTCTAATAAAAGAATAATAGGTTTGTTCTATTAGAAACCAGGAGGGATGAGAATTCAGGGAAGCACGGAAGGATTTGCATGAACTGACGCTGAGCTAGATGGTCAGAACCAGAAAAACACTGTACACCCTAACAGCAACAAGGGGGTGATGATCAACCTTGATGGACTTGTTCATTCTATCAGTGCAACAATCAGGGACAATTTTGGGCTGTCTGCAATGGAGAATACCATTTGCATCCAGAGAAAAAATTGTGGAGTTTGAACAAAGATCAAAGACTATTATCTTCAAATTAGAAAAAAAAAACCTTATCTTATTATATAACTTTTCTATCTCATACTTTATTTTTCTTCCTAAAGGATATGATTTCTCTCTCATCACATTCAACTTAGATCAATGTATACCATGGAAACAATGTAAAGACTAACAGATGGCCTTCTTTAAAAAAAATTGCAATAGGTGGTAATGTGGCATAGTATGATCAACTCAAGTAATTTGGGGGTGAGGACTGCTGAGGGAGATGGGAGGTGGTGAGAGTTCTTATAGTTATTCCAGTCATGGATAGTAGATGCCAACTATCTGTTTATATATAAAATTAGTTCACGTGGAAAGTGAACTGCTAAAAATCCATATAGTGGAAACATTCTCCTGGCAATAGCATATTGCTAATAAAAATCAAATTTTCTGATCTTTGTATACTTTAGCATCACATAATCAATTATTAAATAATTTTAACAAGCAATCAGAAAAAAAGCAAAAAATATCATGCAATGAGAATAATAAATACAGAAGAAGTTGGAGAATAGAGAGACCATTATAAGCTAAAGTCAACAAGAAAAGTTTCACAGAGAAGATGAGTGCTATAAAGGAATTTCAGTCAGATCTATAAGACTGAAGAAATGACTTGAGATAATCTTTGAAATATGAGTAAGGTTGGGATGAATGAAAGATTTAGGCAGAAAAAAGGGAAGAAGGAATGGAGGGAGGGAGGAACAGCATTCCAGAAAAGGGGAAGGAAACAAAAATAGAAGCAGAAATGAGCATTGTATGTATTTAGGAAAAGAGAGGGGAGGGTCAAGCAAGAAGACTAGACCAATCAAAATGAAGGTTCTTGATAATGAAATGTGAGAAATGAAATCAGAAAGGTAGAGTCGAGTCTTATGGAAGGCCATGAAGGAAGTTGAGAAGGATAGCCAGTTCACGATCATAGGATCATACAATCATGAAATCACAGATCTAGAGTTGGAAAGAACCTTGGAGCTCATCTAGTCTTATTCTCCCCTCCCCCATTTTTAGATGTGGAAACTGATATTCATAGAATTAAAGTGATTTACCTAAATTCATTCATGGAATGAACTTCTGAGATTTGAATTCAGATCACCTGACCAGAAACCTACTGCTTTTTCTGTTACATCACACTGTATTGAGGATCAGGATAGCAAAAATATATGGAAAAGTAGGATTGATGATCTATAGGGATGGAAGATACAGGACTTGAATGTGAGAGAGGGCTGGGAGAGATTTGGGAGTCTTTCATACTGTCATTAGCAAAAGGATAATTTCTCCACAAAATTGGCAAAGAAAAAAGAACACAGACTTCTGAGTATTACAAATCATAACCATTTACAGGTTGGGTAAGGAAAAGAAGTCAGGAAAGGGACCAAGTTGGAGGAAAACAAGGGCAATATACCCCCTCACCATGAAATTATCTTCAGTAGAGTTTTAATATACTTATAGAGAAGGATATAATTAATGTGTGTATATATATATGTATATATATATATATTACATACTTGTATTATATGCATTATAGTCAATGTATATTTAGTATATATTTATAGACATAATATCTTCCCTGGTAGAATGTAAGCTCTTTAAGTAAAGATATTGTTAATTTTTATTTTTGCAGTCCCAGAACCAAGCACATAATCTGACACATAGTAAATGCGTAATAAAAATGTGTTAAGTAAGGGGCAGCTAGGTGGCGGAATGGATAAAGCACCGGCCCTGGAGTCAGGAGTACCTGGGTTCAAATCCGGTCTCAGACACCTAGCTGTGTGGCCTTGGGCAAGCCATTTAACCCCATTTGCCTTGCAAAAAAAAAAACCTAAAAAAAAAGTGTTAAGTAGCCGTAGAACCTGACTAAAGGAAACAAGCACCAGTGAAATGTTCAGAAGTTGGGCAGCAGAAAATAACAAACGGTCTGTACATATAACTCATGAACTCAGCCATAAGAATCTGAAAAATGACTAAGGAATATAACAAATTTCCTTTTTTCACGTATCTATCCAGAATTCTGGCACCTTCCCATCATCATTATGGATATCGATGGACAATTTTCTTTTAGTCAGTAAGATATCTTTTTAAGTCAAAGTCATTTTAAATTCAAATAACCTGTCTAGTTATCACATAGTCATTTTTTAACTCGGATTGCTTTGCATATGTTTTCTGAAATATAATTATAATGTAATTAATAGGTTTCACATGAAATATTTATTCATATTAATTCATGACTCTCTTTGGTAGTAAGCAATGACATAATAGGAGTTGAATTTGCATTGAAGAGAGCTATATCCCACTGAAATACTTTTTATTTATAGTAGATATTATAGGTCTTCACTCTAAAAGTCAGGGGGTAATAAATGACAATTCAGTTTATACAGGTGACTCACTTCTTTGTCTCTTCCAGATTCCTTTACTAATGATTTTATTTATTTTTAGGAAAGAGCCCCTATATTAAATAAATGACTCAAGATGTGAGAGGATGAGATTATACCAAAGAAATGTTGGCTCATGGTATCCCTAGTACTCTGCTAATTCTACAAAGAGGCTTAGAAATGTCTGAAAACCTGAAGTTGTCACAGAGGTTAATAATGTCAATGAACACAGCATTTTTTATTGATTGATTTTTATGATCGACTCATATTTTGTGTTTCTTTATGAAAGGCAGTGTTGTAACCGAATCCTGTTTTAATACTTATTCACTGTATGGCCCTTAGCAAGTCATTTAACCTCTAGGAACTTCAATTTCTGATTTTGTAAAAGGATAGGTAGGAAAACCTGAGTTCAAATATAGACTCACATACTTGAATGATTTTGGGCAAGTCACTTAACTATGTTTGCCTCAGTTTCTTCATCTGTAAAATAAATTGAAGAATGAAATGGCAAACTACTCCAAAAAAACTCCAAATAGGGTCAGAAAGAGTTGGACATGTCTGAACAATAAACAAAAACAAAAATGTGTAAAGTAATAATTAGTCAATCAATAAACCCCCTTATATGGGCCAGGCATTGTGCTAAGCTCTGCAGATACAAAAGATCCCTGCCCTCAAGGAGTTGTACAATCAAATAGTGGAGTCAATATGCAAGCAAATATATACAAAGCAAGCTATTTACAAGATAAACAAGAAATAATCTAAAAAAGGAAAGCACTGGAAATAAGAGGATTTAGGGAAGATTTCCTGTAGAAAGTAGAATTTTGGTTGGGACTTAAAGGAAGTCTTGGGTGTGGGTAGTTGGGTGTGGATAGTTGGAGACTAGGAGGAAGGGTTTCCAGGTGTGGGGGACAACCAGAGAAAATGCTCAGGGCTGAAAAATGAAGTGACTTGAAGTTATGAAGGGCTTTGAATGCCAAAGAGAGCATTTTGTATTTGTTTCTGAAGGCAATAGGAAGCCACTGTAGTTTATTGGTTAAGGAGGTGATAGAAAGATGAGAAATACATGGGAAATGATGAGGTCAAAATAATAGAAGAGAGAGAGAGAGACAGACAGACAGACAGACAGACAGACAGACAGACAGACTTTGGGGTACGTTCACAGTCAGGGAGATAAGAATATGGATGATCCAACAAACAAGACTTAGAAGTGGTCAGACAGGTAGGAAGAAAAGCAAAATAGCAGTTATCAAAAATCAGAAAGAAGAAAGGATCCAGGGAGGGAAAGAGAGGTTGGCAAAGAATGTCAGATGATGCAGAGAGATCCAGAATGATGAGGATTAAGAAAAATCCTCTTAGATTTTTGAAATTAAGAGGAGGAAGAAGAATTGGGGGGGGAGAAGAAGGAGAAGAAGAATTATATTACAATTATTATTTCACTTAATTTTCACAACAACCCTGAGAGGTAAATGTTATTATAATCTCTATAGTATATATGAGGAAACTAACGCAAGCAGATGTGAAGTAACTTGCCCAGGGTTCCAGAGTTAATATCTGTCACTGGATTTGAACTCAGATCTTCCTGACTCCAAGAAGAGCACTCATCATTTACATTCCCCCCTGAATTACTCTTTCTAATTGAAATATATTTTATATATATATATATATATATATAATATATATATACTATATATTATATATGTTCCTCAAGAGGGACAGAATGGAACCCACCAGCTGCAGGCACTTGGGACAGGGGGATGACCAAAAACTGCCCAATAACAGAAAACAAAAGATCTGGATAACCAACAAACCGAAGTAGCCATGTTAATGCATAGATAGAAAAACTGTTTTACTTACCTTTGTGTCTTTCTTGGGGTATTCATTCATTACACTGGACTTTGAAACAGGAGATGCACAATAAGTTTTCTGGGCACTAGTTGTGCCCAACAAGTCCATTTGTCTGATCTGCACATCAAAATATATAGAATTTCCTTTAGAATAATACCATTAGGGAAGGAAGGAAATAAGCATTTAACAAGCATCATCTCATTTAATCTTCACAATGCCACTGAGAGTTGGGTTCTATTATTATCATCACCACTTTCCAGTTGAAGAAACTGAAACAGACAGAAGTTAAGTGATTTGCCCAAGGTCACAAAGTTAGTATCTAAGGCTGCATTTGAACTCAGGTCTTCCAGATCCAGCCTCTATGCACTATATCACCTCTCTCCCCACCAGGAAAGAGAAGGCTAATACATGAGAATAGGGATAAATAAGCATAAGAGAAATACCAACATGAGTTCAACTAAGCCTCATGCCCAGTTACATATTATTCTGTGGCAGACTTCATCCATACTGGTATTTAGTAACAGGGTGGGGAGCTCTGTATTTTATTCTGCCTCATTCTCTATTGAAAAGGCTGAGTTGGAAAGCATGTGCTCTAACTACTGAGATCAACCATCCATCATCCCTTCCTCATTGAATCCAAAAATTCTGTTTCCTGCTCCTCTCTGCCCTAATACCTTTGCTTGACCCTGGGGTCATAAGATAATATGAGTTTTAAGAAAGCTTTGAAATCATTCAGTCTAAATGAGAAACATGAATCCCAGAGATGTTAAATGGTTCTAAACAATATAGCTAGGTAACAGGACTATGATGCCAACTCAGGTCCTTTGACTCCAGTTCTCTTGTTTAGTCTTGAAATAATAAGCATCATTAGAATGTTGACATGAAAATGAGATGTAATTCACCCGGTCTAGTTGTAATGTGTTCCACAGGTATCACCATCTGATTAAGCACAAACAGGTAAAGGTCAGACCACACCCAAAGTTCAGGTAGAATAATTAGATTCTCCCTCAGTATTTGGATCACAGATGCCTGAGGATGACCACTTCAATAAAAAAAAATATATCTTAAGGGCTAAAATCTAGTTCCCTAGTTAGATTAATTGAGAGAATATCCAGGTCAGAGAATTACTTCCAAGATTGCCCTAGATTTTAGCACATTCATAGATGGACCAAAGAACCTTGTTTGATTTATCATTTCCTGCTCAGTTTATATAAGAATCATAACTTCAATCATCTCAATGTGAAAAAACATTATTTCAAGGAGAGTCATAACAAGCCCTCAGAGAAAAATTGTTGCTCTAACATTTTTTGTGACCCTCCCTTTGATTTCATTGTTATAGGGAACTCAAGCAAAATCCCCTACCCAAACCATTAATAAAAATTAATTAAGCATTTACTACTGTGCTAAGGACTGGAGTTACTAAGAAAGACAAAAGATAGATCCTCAAGGAGCTTACAATCTAATGAGGAAAATGACATACACAAATATCTAAAGCTATATTCAGCTTAAATAGTATATAATCAACAGAGGGGAAAGAACTAGAATTAGAAGGGGTTGGAGAAGGTTTCCTCTAGAAGTTGGGCTCCTGTTTCTGCAATTTATAAGCCTACAACTGAGAGGCCAAATCCAGAGTCCCCAGGTCATACACCTGGCAAGACTTTAGGTCTTCCTTGCAATAAAGTCAACTCTTTTGCCCCCATGCCATGGGGGCCTCCCAATAAGTCCTTTAAGTTTTTTAATCCACTTTCCTCAGACAAACGTTAAACCCCCTATTCTTTTTTTCCTTGATGCTAATAGATTTACTCCCTCCCCCCACCCCCAACAGAAGGTAATTTGCCAGTCTTTACATTTAAACCCCTATTCTTAACTCTGTAAAACCAAGTTTAAGAGACAGTTGCAAATTCAAAATTCAGTCTTTGGCTTCTCAGTCTCAAATTTCTAATTCTAATAGATTTATAAATTTTTATAAATTATGTTAGAAATCATCCTATTCGGAGAGTCAGTTCTAAGACAGCAATATACTCTCCTATGTACTTATCTCTGTTGAAACTTTACACTTCAAGATATCTATATTTCTCTTAGGATCCTGACATTTTCAACCTAGGAATGAAATTTCTACCCTTCTTAGGAGTAGAACCTACAGCTGTGTAAGTGCATTGCTTTGCTCAGAATAGGTTTGATCTTTATTTGAGGAATGAATAAATAAACTTGATTTTTATTTCTTCTTCAAGGTCTTATGTTGTGCCTTTTTTTTTTCAAATTTGCATTTTTATTAATTCTCTCACAAAATGTGTTGACCCTGGTGTCTCTTTCCAGCAAGTGCCCCTGTAGTTACTTCCTAGTTTTACAGGGATTATGTCCTGCCATTTATAACACTATCCAGTGTCTTCCCCACCCCAGCCCCCTCCCCCCGAATAGAAACCTGTCCTTTGGTCTAGTTCTGTCTTTGTGAGATGAAATATAACGCAAGCTAAAAAAACTCCAGGGCAAAGGCTCTGGTAATAAGCATCCCTGTGCCTACTGGGACAAAGCAATTACAAAGTCATCCATTCATTCAATAAAGTCACTGTACAGAATATGACACAGTCAAATAGAACAGAGGTTCACCCATCAGTGACCTGCTTCCACGAATACTTACTTACCAGTAGGGTGATACAACCTACATGTATTTGCTGCAATGCTAAGGATTTTGCTAGGATACTGAAATTCTCCATACAAATTTTTATACTGTCAGGTATAGGAGATTTAGAAGAAATCCTGTAAGTCATCTAGTCCAGTTCCACGCTTGGAAATGAATTCCTTCTGTGGCATCCCTATCAAATTTTGGTTTTGAAAACCCTGCTTTAACATCTACGTAATGAAGAACTCATTCCCTCACTAGACACACTAGTCTGTCAAGTAAATGGCATAGGGGATAGAGTGCTGGACCTGAAGTTAGAAAGACCTGAGTTCAAATCCAAGGATAATCCTGGGCAAGCCACTTAACTCAGACATCTGGAATGAAGATAATAATAGCAGCATTTACTTCCTAGAGTTGTTGCAAAAAAAAATACTACTATATGTAATGCAGTATGCAAATTTGAAAATACAATTTAAATATTAGCTCCTATTATTCAAGTTCTGGATAGCACTAAGTGTACACAAGTTCTTTTCCTGAAATGAGTTACAGTCTATTTCTCTTTAATTTTCCATTCAACCTTCTGACCATACAGAGTTAGGACAGTCTCTCGTCTACAAACTGCTCTTCTTTCATATTCCCCCTAGCCTTTTCCTATTTATCTATAGTTTTTGACAGATATACATGTAGCACATGAATATAAACATATACATGTATACCCATATATTTGCATGCATTATACACAGAATGCAAACACATTATACTTTAGCTGGGCCCTTCAGATCATTAGATTATCTCTGACATAAAGATTACATGCATGCATTGCATATGTATTGTAAATGTGTATATGTCACAGTATTTGTATGTGTATGTGTGTTTTATATGATCACACATATAAACCATGTATACATTATATATTTATATACACTTATGTAGCTATAGATAATTACATTTTGTGTGTAATACACATGACAATACCTGTCATATGTTTGTATATATGCATGGTTATATGCATGCAAGCATACAATAAATGTATACACACATATACTACTGTTACTCCCTTTAGACTTATAGGAGTAACAATGAAGGTCTGGAGACATATTTATAATATATATATATATATATATATATATATATATATATATATATATGTATAGGGTATAGAATGTTTCCCAATAGCAATCAATTACCTCTGAGTGTATACATATGCTTGCATAGTATCCATGGTCAAGGACCATTTTCTGATCTGAAGGGTTCATATAAACCTTGGGAAAACCTTTTGGATCACAGCATGGATGCATGGAACCTGCCCCCCCATATTTTGATGACATTTCCTGACTGCAAATATAGACAATATTGACAATGAAAACTTAATTTAAAAGAGTAAATCAAAACATAAACTTTAAATGAACAACCATTAGTCATATACATACATACATATACAGGTATATGCATGTATATACACATACACACACACATCCATGTATCTTAGATATAACTATCTTTTCCTTGCCCTGCTCCAAACGTTCTACTATTTTGCATAATTCTACAACATAACCAACTGGCATATCAGTTTCTTAGGTTAGTCTAGGATAAATCTCTGGAGTTTTCTTAAACTTTAATAAGATCTTGTCACTAATTTCTTCCAATGGGTCTTCGCTTCCATACTTTTCCAGTTTGTCCCACTTACTTGCCCCAACCTTCAACAAACATAACTTAGGGTGGAATCACCATTTTCCTCATTTAAAAGGGAAAAAAAGGGGATTGCAATGGTATTCATTATATGTAGCATTGCCAGGGTTTTCAGTAGCCTTTCTATAAGGATCCAAACTGGTTGTCTAAGAGATTGGTAGAGTGAACACAAAATGTTGTTTGCATGTTTCTATGTAAAAGGAGCTTAGTTTTTATATATACTTTTTATATATATATATATGTATATATATATATACATATATATACATATATTGTCCTTCCACCATTGTCAGAACCATGGTATAGTGGGAAAAAATACTGCATTTGGAATCCAAAGATTTGAGTTCAAATCTTGATTCTGTCACATACTACCTGTATAAACTTTATGAAGTCTTATTGCATCTCCAGACCTAATCTGTAAAATAAGTAGACTTTCCAGGTCTTTTCTCAAATCTACTCTCTAGGTTTTAAGACTAGGTAAGATCAAAAGATCTACTCTTCCACCTTCCTCTAATACAAACTGGCAAGGACTCTCTAATGTTCTTACTGAATAATATACAATAATAGCTTCTTGCAAAGTTCTTCAAAGGGTTACTTAATTTTCAAACCTGAGTCTTTCAACTATATGGACAAATTGTATTGTATGTCCTCCCTCCTGAAACTAAAAAAAACTTAAGCCAAACAGACTAAACAGAATATGAATCCCAATGTAGTGATTTTGGGTGTTTTGAATGTCCAAAAGAGCATCAGGGAAGTTTTTTTAGTACAAAAATTTCTAGCTAATGTTAAGAAAGTAGTTTCCAGCCTGTTTTTTTAACAGTTATAATCTGTCACAACTGAAACTGTCATTGATAATACTTTGATAATACTTTCTGAATTACCTCCAACTAAGCTCTTTTCCCAAAACTAGTAAAAAATCCATCTTAGAACCATAAAACCACAGAATGGCAGAGTTGGATAAAACACTTTTAAGATCATCTAATTCAACCCTCTTATTGTTTAGATAAGGAAATTGAGGTCTGATGGTGAAACATGCTCTCTGTCAGTAAAGAGGTTGAAGACAATAGGTTTAGAATAAGGCTTACTTACATGTCAGGCAAGATAGACATTTTGATTTGTTTTGATGACCTATACTTCTTGCCTATAAGAACAGGCACTCCTGGGGAAAAGTTCATTGGGAAGTGACAGTAAATTTTTTAAAGAACTCTTATTTTTCAATTTCAATTTTCAATTGAGGTCCAAGAAAGGAAGTCTCTTCCCCAAGATCACACTGGTAGTATAGATTCAGCTTCAAGTCAAGTTATTTCCACCATTCAACATTAAATTCCTTGAGATAGGGATTGTTTCATTTTTGTCTTTATGTCCCCGTGCCTAGAAAGGGTCTGGCACAGAATAAGTGCTAGATAAATACTTTTTTTTTTCCATTGATTACAACTCTAACTTATCCTCAAACTTTAGTTTAGGGTTTTAGTAAAAACCTTTGAGTCATCTCTCCCAACCCACTATGGGCAGGGATGTCTATCAAAGGGAAAACTAGATTAAAAAACACAAAGACATTATTCAGGTTTAGTCTGAAACACAAAATTTCCCCATGTGGGACAAAAGTACATCCAAATAATTTCTCAAACCACCCAATCAACCTGATAATCACTAATCATGGATCATGTTTCATTCTGCTTAAGCAAGAAATTTATGACAACAGGAGTTTTTCTATCCTGGTTTGCAATGAGTTATCACAGCATCAGCTTTAATGAAAATTTCTAGACTTTTAGTTTGGAGACCAGACTTTAATACTAAGTTCACACTCTACCAGCTAAATAATCATCATGGGAAATTTATATAACTTGATACCTCAGTTTCCTCATCTGTAAAATAGGGATAATACTGTAATAGGATGATTGTAAGGATCAAATTAATTATTATGTGAAAACTACAACATAAATTACATTTAAATTGTAATGTTTATTATGCAAATTATGTTAAAAATGCCAGTTATTAAGATTATGACAGTAATAGTAATGGTGGTGGTGATGATAATGGGGTCCCTTACTTGCTCAGGATACAAAATTCCTTATTTGTTCTATTACAGAGCTTTGAAGGGTAGTACATTTTCATAGTCTGATATACTATGGAGTCAAATACCACCACTCCTTCCATGTGCACTTCAGAGAATTTAACCTTCCAAGTGTAAAGAGGTCTAAAAGAAAATTCAATCTAATGCTCTAATGAAAGAACTTTCTATGTCTACATGTAACTTTGGTTTCCTATGCACTGGCATTTTGAAGAAGGGAAAAAACTGCTTTGCAGTTAACAAAGCAGTATTTAGCTCCCCCCCCAAAAAAATGTCCTTTTTGTAAAAAGCAGCATGAAAGAGGGGTTTGCATTTCTTAATTGTTTTTTTTTTATAGACCAAAATGCTTCTTCCACCTCCACATGATTACTTATAACCATATTAGAATCAAGTGAGAGATTAGATAAATCCTAACGAGTGATTGGCCACTAGTATTAGGGGTTTCAGCTCCTAGTCAAGGTTACAGAATCCTGAACGCTGCCTGTGTCCTCCCTCCCTCTTAAACAACTTAACTTGTTACTGCTCAGAGGCATTGATACCAGGGACCACTTGAAATGTTTCAAAGAACAATGTCAAAAATTACTTATAATCCAAATTTGGTAGAATGTTGCTCCAGGAGGGCAAGGATTTTCTTTTTTTTGTTGTTGTTTTTATACCTCCAGGACCTAGTACGGTGTTTGAAGAATCCCACATTAACACGTTATAATGATGTCTCAGCCAGAAAATGTCAAATCCAAAGGCATCTCAGTGAGGGTAAGTGACTTGCCCAAGATCACAAATTCAGTGGAAGAGGTGGGGTTGAACCCAGGTTGTCTGACTCCAGGGTTCTTTCTACTCTACTATCTTGTTACTAAGTCCCTGCTATAAAAGAATTCTACCGCTTCTTGTATCCCCAGGGATGCAATAAATAGGTATTTAATAAATATTTATTGTTTGATTTATTGAGTTCTCTAAAAACTTTCTCAAATACATAATGTATGTAGTCGTGGCAACGGAATGACCAGACAAGAACCACCAGACGATCTAGTCCCATTCCATCTTCTGACAAGGAAAAGTGGCCTTGGACATTTTAAACTCTGAACATTTTGTTCACTTCTCTTCTCATTGCCTTTAAAAGGAACAAGCATATTAAGCTGGAATTCTCTCCAACCCCCCTGGGCTTGACCCTAGGACAGTACATAGCCTACTATCTGCCTCAGCAGATAAAGTTACACAGCACGACTGCAGGCAGGGGCATGATAGCTCCACCGCCTTGGACTTCGTGAAGGATCCGTTACTGCGTTGTCCAGGCACCTATGGGACTTCTTGCTTCGACTTGTTATCTGCTTCACAGACCACTATCAGTGTCACCAAGATCAAGTTTGAAACTGAACTTGCCTCCAAACGCTAACTTAGCTAGCTAGGCTCCGAGTGGAACTAAGAACAAATAGCCCCATTGTCAGAAAAAAAAAAAAGTCCCAATGGTATCAGAGCTCACTCACAGCAAATCTCATAGTTGGTCTAGTTTGTACTAGCAGGTCACACACACACACACACACACACACAACCACCAGTGCCTCCCCCCATCCCACCCACCTCCTGCTCATCCTGCCTGCTCTGCTTTCTATTCTAGCAGGGTAGCTCCATGAACAAGAAACCTGCCATGTGGGAGCTCACTTTCTGTAAAAGGGGATATTCTGCCAACTTCCCTAAATGGGAAAAAGGCAAGAAGAAGAGAGGAATGGTATGGCATGCACTTTCATGCCCACAAAGCCAAACAAAAGGTGGCAGGTCAAATCTCAGATACCATATCTCCTAAGCTCATGCAGGTAGACTGAGATTTGATTCCCAACACCTCTGAGAGTGGAAGCTAAGAGACCAAGAACATAAGGAGTCCAACTCTTAGGGGAATAGGTACACTGTTGTGACTTTCCTGTGGGTACTTCTCTGGTTTGACAGGAGGAGGAGTAGACAAGCTGTTAGCAACCTTTATACTACCCCCTAAAAGAAGGCCCAACAAGAAGAAATATCCATGTTAACAAGTAGAATGTGTCACCTGCAGAGATAAGCTTAGCCTTGAGGATGTTTCTTAAAACCAGTTTACTTCCTCTGCTACTCTCTGTCTTCCTCTTTAAATGAAACTTAAAATGTGTGTTCTTCTAAAGGCTTAGATTGGGTCTCTAGACATTGTGCAGGCTGGGCCAAAGTTCTATTATTTTGGATACAGCCCAGCTCGGACTGCAGGTGAGGCATGGAATGATATTTGCCAAACAAGGAGCCATGTAGCCAAATTCAGTATGAATAGTGCCATCCAATCCAGAAAAACATGGAGGTGAAAGGTCCTCAGAAGCCCCCCCAGCAAACCCAGGAGAGACCAAGAATCCTGGGTACAATAACCCCACTAAGCAGCTTCACCTTCATGTGACAGGGAGTTCACTACCTCAGGAACTGAGGACAACTAATTATTTAGAAGTTTTTCTTTTGCCAAATCTAAATATCCCTGTGATTTCCATCTATGGCTCCTACTTTTTCCTTCTGGAAGTAGGGATAAAATGCAGGTACAGTGGAAACAGCACCAGGTCTGGACTCAAGAAGACCTGAGTTCAGATTCTTCCTTGGTCATTCACTAGCTGTGTGACCCTGGGCAAGTCAATTAAGTATTCTCTGCCTTATTTTCTTCATCTGCTAAATGGAGATAATAACAGCACCTCTCTTCCAGGACAGATGTCAGGATAAAATAAAGTAATCTTTGGAAGTTGGCAAAATATCCCCTTTTACAGAAATTGAGCTTTACAAAGTTGTAAAGCAACAAGACCTGATATAAAGAATATACTTTAAAAAGTTTATTTCTTTCCCCTACCTCCCAAGGCTTTTATCCTCAGGAAACCTTACCCTAGGGGTAGGTAACCTGGGGGTTACCAGGGTCTGAGTGTAATCGAATAGTAGATTTTTTAATTATGCATTACTTTATCACTATTATGAGCCATTTTGTTGTTTTAATTGATTCTATGACAAAACTAAATATTGTATACTTTTTTAAGTTTTGTCTGTTTATGTGTGGAAATTGATTGCATTATGCTAAGGTTATGTGACTAGGGTTCAGGAAATTTAGTCAGTTTAAGGCAGAGACATGATTTGACAGCAGTGGGGGTTTAAGAGATGAAAATAATCCTCACTCTCAAGCCTATCTTATCAATGCAGCCCTGAAGAGAGAGGTAGAGTCAAGAAAGATACAAGGTCCTCCGCTCTCTAACCACAGCTAACACTTTTTTCACCCAGTAGGGTAGATTTTTATAATAATCTGGATGGAGCATGGAATATGTCCAGTTCCTGATCTTTCCTACTGACTAGGTCCAGGAAAGTGGCTTGCAAAGTCACCCAATGGTTAAATATAAAATAAGGATAACAGCATTTATATTAATTAACTTAAGAGAGTGTCCTAATTATCTAAGATGTGAACAATTATTTTTCCAAGGAATTCCAAGCACTTTATAAATGCTTCTCTTTTTGAGAAAAATAGAATTGTACCTAATCTTTCAAGTGTGATACTGATTGATTAAAGAACTGATCACAAACAAGGGAAGTCAGGACCCTAGAAATCTAAGCACTAAACAAAATAGTACTGAACAAATTATAATCTGCAAGGTGTATCCTTGGTAAATATGTATAATACACAACCAAGAAGACATTAACTGGAATCCCTATAGCCTCATTTTCCTCTATCAAGAGAAATCAAAAGCTCTCAGAATTAGAATGAACCTCAGAGGATGAGTAGGATCTAGGAGTTTATTGTCTTGTTCAGTCCATACTTAAAGAAAAATTCCTAGAGGCAGCTAGGTGGCAGTAGATAGAGCATGGGAGGACCTGAGTTCAAATCCAGACTCAGACACTTAATAATTACCTAGCTGTGTGATCTTAGGCAATAATTACCTAGCTTAGGCAAATCACTTAACCCCCATTGCCTTGCAAAAAAACCCAAAAAGTTAAAAAAAAAAAAGAAAAATTCCTTCTCCATCTCCAAGAAGTAGTCATCCAACCTCGAGATAGCCTATTCCTATTTTGTACAACTCTAATTTTTAAGGAGTATTTCTTTAGAGCAAATAAAAGGAGGTTGCCTCCTTTCATCACCCACCCATTGCTTCCCAAACTAAACCCAAAACTCAATTGTGGTCTGACTAGGGCAACTAGCTTCCCTGATTCTGACTATTTCAGAATTTAGGAGTGTACCACTTTTTTTGGTTGCCAAGCCACACTGTGACTCATTTTGAGTTTGCAATACACTAATACCCCCAGATCTTTTTATGCACAATCTGTTGTCTAGCTACACCTACCCCAAGCCAGTACTTGTGAAGGTGATATTCTAAACCTGAAAATACAACTTTACATTTATGTCTATTAAATTCCATCTTCATTAAGTTTGCCCCATAATTCTAAACTGTCGACATCTTTTTGGATCTTAATTAGTAAACATTTATTAAACACCTTCTATTTGCCAACCCCTACTCTTGAGGAGTTCACAGTTTGATCAGAGTAGACAATATATAAACAACTCTGTATAAGCAAGGATAAATGGAAATAACAGCAAGGAAGTCATTATAACTAAGAAGGATGGAAAAAGACTTCCTATAAAAAGGTGGAATTTTAACTGGGACTTGAAAAAGCCAAGGAAAACAGGAATCAAAGAAGTAGAGAGAATTCCAGGCAGCAAAAGTGTCTTCATCTTGCTTCAAGATACCTGCAAATTTGGCAAGTATGTCACTGTAGTATGTACCTCATCTCTATCATCTAAGCCATTAATAAAAATGTAAAGCAAAGTAGGACCAAGTTGAATTCCTGTAGTACTCTACTGAAACTCTAAGTTGACATCAACTTATTATTGACTATTTTAGGGACCTATTCATTAAATCAGTTTGACCACACCTAACTATAGCATCCTTTAGAAAACATTTCTCCATCTCATCCCCACAGAAAACAGTCATAAAAAATCATTTTTGTGAGAAGGCTTCAATTATCAAGTTCTGCCAACTCAACCTAAACTCCCTGCTCCAGACTACTTTATTCTCCTAGAATTATGCAGTTGGAAGGCATTTGAAGAGTTATCTAGTCCAATACTTATCTGAAACATTCATTTCTCTGGCACATGGTCTGTCAGTATAGCCTCTCCAAATGAGCCCAGTGTCTCCCTGTCTGTGCATTAGCAGTAGAAGCAGCCAAGAAAAGTAGAATAAGGAGAAAATAAGGAAGATACATGCCTGTTTCTGAGGGGGGATAAATAGCAGATCTGTTACTCTTACATAGGCTTCCTGCCCTTAGCTCCATCACCTCCTCCCTCTCTCTTTATTTTGGGTTCCTATTCTTTGAAGAGCTTCCTCCTACATATATTTTCTATTTATTCAGACATTTAAATCCCTCTCAAATTAGAAAACAATCTTCTCTCAGAGAAAAATCATAATCTTTCTTACATGAGTATATTATACTTTGTAACACTGATATCTTGTTATTGGAAAAATACAGACTGAAAAAAATATTTGCTAGCAATGGTGGTTAAGTAGCATGTATGACGCTGATCCTCAGAGATAAAGAAAACACTCTTGACTTACCATCAGCAGATTTGTTTTTCTAAAAAAGGTGATGAACCATCTAGGCTAGCTAGCTCAGTTGGTCCCACTTGTAAACAGCCACAAATATTTTATGAACTGTTGCCTAGGATTAAGGATTGATTGTGACCATGGGAAAGAGGGTAGCTAACTGGCCTACATGGGAATACTATCTATGACCTTATTATCTTTTTTGAGAAGCTGTAAATCACTGAGAAAATCAGACAGGTAGAAAGTATTACACTTTTCCCTTAGTCCTCCTTAGTAGAAAAAAATTTAAATTTGAATACAACATGAGGAATCTCTAACTTATCTAAATATTTATGTTTATGCATGAAAGAAGATACTTAGCAACAAAATTATTATTGTAAATTAAGGACCTTGACCATCAGGATTGTCACTGGGTCAGATCTATGGTCCTTCAAACCAAGTTTTCTATCTTCAAGAGTGGTAGTACCTGGAGATGGTGCATTTGTCCCTCTTTGACATCAGCCTTAGAGGCAAGAGACCTACCTTAATGCACATAGTATCTCATAATTGCCTAGTATACATCGCTCATATATTATTCAATCTTAGCTTTTTTTGAGATTATTTATATTTTTGACCTTAGCTTCCTCTTAGTTCATACCTCCCACCTCTTGATCTAGTGCTAATGGATTTCAGATGGAGAATAAGAGATGCATTTTCAGACATGGCCAATGTGTTTATTTGTTTTACGGGATGTCTCTTTTTTTTTTATGAGAGAAAGTTACTACCTGGAGAGGGGAGAGGAAATGGTGAATTAGTAGGCCGTTAAAGATATTTAAAAAAAAGAGTATCCGTAACATTTTTAACGAATAGAAGGAAACCAAAAAAAAAAAAATGAGAGAGAGAGAGAAGGGGATATAAACAAAGCAGTTTTGCTAGCACCTTAAATTTACATTCATATATATATATATATATATACATATATATATATGTACACATCCATATGTATATAGACAATTATAAATAAAAGTTTATAATTTCTCATGCAAGTCATTCTTTTCTTTGTATGTTGAGATGTTTGTTGATAATTGTTAAATTCACAATAAAAAATAAAAGAAGATAAAGAAGGGTACCTAACATTTATTTTTCTTTTTTCATTGTGAATGGAATCATCAACAAGCATGGACATTTCAATATACAAAGAATAATAAAAAAGAATATCATATAGGAAATTGAGTTTTTTCATAATTTTTAAAGTATAATATTAAATTTAACACTGAAGAAACAAAATTGTCAGAAATTTTTATTTTTAAATGTGTTAATTTTTCAAGTCTAATGCAAAAACTTTTGGGAAAACTGGAAAATAATACTTGGTGATTAATTATTCATTCATTCATCCAACTTTCTGTAAGGAAGCCTTTCAGATTTCCCTTAAAGGATAGTGACTTCCTTTTGAGATTACCTTCAATTTAGCCTGAATATATCTTGCATTTAAAAAGGTTTTTATATGTTGTCTCCCCTATTAGAATGTGAGCTCCTTAAAGGCAGGGTCTAATTTTGCCTTTCTTTGTATCTCCAACAGTTATTAATAAAGGTTTATTCATTCATCAATTATTAAGTGCCTATCATGTACTATACAAAGTACTGGGGTAGATGCAAAGTTTAGACAAGATATATAGTCCTTGAACACATAAAGTTTGCAGCATGATAGATTAGATACACACATAACTATAATATACAATATTACAGAAGTACATTAAAGATGTGCAAAATACAGCATTATATGAGATTAGGAACTAAACTATGAAAGTACTGACTGGAAATGCTTGTAATGGGATTGACTACTCATGTTGGCCAAGAAATGTTTAGGAACTCAATTCCTGGGCTCATTCCCTGCTAAGTTAAGTTGTTCCATCTACCTCCAGATCAAGTCAGTCCTACAAGCAACATCTTGGGTCACTGGGTCATTGGGTCATTGATTAGCAGCCTTTGTGTGGGCTTGTGAGAGACCAGTCAAAAAGCAGCCTGGCAAATGGAACAAATGAAAACTGGGCTGGGGGCATCAAGAATAAAGGCAGCACTGGAATCTCCCACACCATGTTTATGTGACAGACAGGAAAAGCAAGATAAAAGGTAAATGGTGATCAATCTGAGTAGCTGGGTCAGGAAAGAAACCTCACCAAGTTCCTATGGAGTCATTTGGAATAGGGGGTTTAGTCTTTTCTTGGCGCTATCCAAGCAATGGTTCCCACCCCCTAATTGCTATGTGTTATTTCAAGTACAAGAAACATTGTGTTCTTTTTTATAATAATTGATGGTTTTGTCGTTCGTGAAATGTAAAATTTCACCAGTTGCTGAACCAATTGTTCAATTAAGTTGTCTCTGTGTTTCCCAGGCTTGTTGGCTCAGCAATGACACAAGTGGCTTACCCCTCCTTGCTCTCACAGTAGGGACTTATTTTTTCTTCCCTATGTAGCCTGACTTGCCCCAGCACCAAAAGAGTCAATGTCATGGTGAAAGGAAGGACAAGATTTCTAGGTCATTTATTCCTGCTGAATCATAGCATCAATATTTAATGGGGACCAGAATGAAATTAGGATTTTAATTGGAGTACACCTATGGAGAAGCTGGGTTCAAACTTTCTAGTTCATTGCTAGGAAGAAATAATTTTCTGAAGACACTTTATAAATGCAGTGACAATGTGTGATAACCACTTGTTATTATACCAAAATACTTCAGGATACTTACTGAAAGAGTTCAGTAAATATCCAAAATTTCAGATTTGGAAGGGACCACAGAGGTGTCTAGTCCAACCTCTACAAAAACAAGAATCCTCTTTTTCACATACTTGGCAAGTTTTTTCCCAGAAGGAGTATGAACCACAGTCTTTGACCAAAACCTGACCAAGTTACAAATTACCATGTCCTATCCATAGTTTACCTCCTCAAAACTACCTAAGAGGGGGGCAGAGCCAAGATGGCGACAAGAAAGGATCATGTCTTAGGCGCTCTATGAGAGTTTTCTTATCTCTTTTTCCATCTGGCCAATTTTGCTTTTTAAAGCATTCTTCTCCTCAATAACATTTTGAACTGTTTTATCCATTTGACCTAAGCTGGTTTTTAGCATGCTATTTTCTTCAGCATTTTTTTGGATTTCCTTGACTAGGCTGCTGACTTCATTTTCATGTTTTTCCTGCATCTCTCGCATTTCTTTTCCCAGTTTGTCTTCTAATTCCCTCATTTGATTTTCAAAGTCTTTTTTGATTTCTGTCATAGCCTGAGTCCAATTTCTGTTTTTCTTGGAGTCTTTCGATTTAGGAGCTTGTGCTTCCTCATCTTCAGACTGAGTATTTTGATCCTTCTTGGGCTCATTTGCAAAATATTTCTCAATGGTGTTCCTCTTTTTTTCTCTGCTAGCTCATTTTCCCAGGCTTAGCCTGTTTTGGGGGTGCTTCCTGAGCTTTTGGGACACTACCACAAGGGTCTCAGTATGTGAGGCTCTGTCCTCCCTCCTGGTCTGTGAATGACCATATGTGCCCCCCTCTGCCATGGGGCTGAGGTGGAGGGGGCCCTGCTGTTCTATGGGGGGCCTAGACTTCGATCAGGATCTGAATGTGTTCAGAGCCCCAGAGTCCTGTTCCAGGGGCAGAGCTCTGCAGTCTCTCTCTTCACTCCCCTCCCTAGGTTCAATGGGCTCATGCCCTGGGGCTCCTGCTTACCTGCTCCACCTGCTTCTGTTCCAGGATCTGGGCTGTGCTGGCCTTGCTACTAGCTGTGTGCTCTGAGGACTGGGCTCCACTTGCTTGCTCTGGCAGAGGTACCCCACTGTTCCCCAATTTGAGCCCGGTGCTTCCCCGGGGTATAGCTCAGGAGACTCCTCTGCTGCTTTGAGCCGCAGCTCCCAGTGCCCTGGGGCTGCCTCTGAGAGTCTGAAGTTCTTTCACTCTGGCGGGCAGCCCCTCTGACCCGGGGGAGCAGAGCCTTTCTGCTCTTTTCCAGGTTACCTTGAGTAGGAGAACTGCCGCACTGGGTCCCTCTGTGGGTTCTGTCTCTGGAAAATTTAGTTAGAGTCCTTAGCTTATGAGTTTTCTCATAAAACAGATTTAGGAAAGATAATTTAAAAATTATTGGAATACCTGAAAGTCATGATCAGGAAAAGAGCCTTGACATCATTTTCAAAGAATTACTACAAGAAAATTGCCCTGATATCCTAGAAGCAGAGAGCAAAACAGAAATGGAGAGAAAGAGATCCCAAAAAGCAAACCCCTAGGAATATTATAGCCAAGTTCCAGAACTCCCAAGTCAAAGAGAAAATATTACAAGCAGCCAGAAGAACACAATTCAAATACTGTGGAGCTGTAGTCAGGATCACACAGGACTTAGCAGCAACTACATTGGAAACTCGTAGGGCTTGGAATATAATATACTGGAAAGCAAAAGAGCATAGAATGCAGCCAAGAATCAACCCAGCAAAACTGAATGTCCTCATCCAGGGAAAAAGATGGACTTTCAACAGACCAGGGGGATTTCAAATGCTCCTTTTGGAATGGTCAGAACTGAACAGAAGGTTTGATCTTCAGATACAGGACTCAGGTGAGGCATAGAGATTGGAGGAGAAGGGGAAAATATGAGGGACTTAATGATGATGAACTGCATGTATTCCTGCATAGAAAAATGACACTGATAATACTCATATGAACCTTCTCAGTTAATAGAGCAGGTAGAGGGAGCTTTTATAGTTGAAGCACAGGAGAAAGCTGAATTCAAAGATAAAATATGGTATAAAAATGGAGTCAATAGAAAAAAAAAGGGAAATGGAATGGGAGAAAGAAAAAGAAGATGGGGAATAGGCCAAGATATTTCATATAATAAGATTTTTCTTTATTACAATGAGCTATTGCAATGATATGGAAGGGGGGAGGCAAGGGGGAATGAGGGAAACTTAGCTCTCATCAGAGGTGGTTAGGAGAGGAAACAGCAAATATACTCAATGGGATATAGGCATCTGGAGTAAGAAAGGGGGGGGAATGGGGGGATGTGAGTGATTGAGAAGAAGATGGACCATGGGGGGAGAGTGGTCAGATATAACACATTTTCTTTTTTACTTCTTACAGGGGGCTGGGATTGGAAGGCCTGTCCGGGACCATAGGGCCAGGTGGATGCTGGGACTAAGGGGTGGTATGGGGGCTCAGGGCTTCTTGGCCCCAGAGCCGGGGATCTGTGTGCTGCGCCACTCAGCTACCCTACAGCAGAGTCAGAGTGAAAGGAGAGAGAAAATATAGTACATGGTAGTGGAGAAATAAGAAAGGAGGGAATTGTGATCAGCAATGGCAATGTTGGAAAAATATGGAAGTAACTTTTGTCATGTCCTTATCATAAAGAATGCAATCCACCCGTGATAGAGGTGTTTGGTGTTCGAACAAAGACTCAAGCACATTTTTTTATTATTACTATTTGGGGGGGGGTGCAGGGCAAATGGGGCTGGGTGGCCTGCCTGGGGCCACATAGCAGGGTGATTGTTGGGTGTCTGAGGCCGGATTTGGCTCCGGGTGCTCCTGGCTCAAGGGCCAATGCTCTGTCTGCCACCCAGCCACCCTTACTATTATTATTATTTTATCTTATTTTGGGTCTTTTTTTTCCTTTTTTTTTGGTTTTTGCAGGGCAGTGGGGTTAGGGTGGCTTGCATGTCACACAGCTGGGTGATTGTTGGGTGTACAGGGCCGGATGTGGGCTCGGGTGCTTATGGCTCCAGGGCTGGTGCTCCATCCATTGCATCACCTGGCCATAACTACAATTATTACTATTATTTTTTTTAATTTTAATTTTTTTCTTTCCCCTTTATCACTCAAGCAAGTCTATATTTATGGGGGGAGGGGGTATTTCATTTACTCTTAAACAAGAATATTTTATTAATGTAAAAAAACATTATTTGTACAAAATGAGAATAAATATTAAAGAAAAAAAAAAGAAAAACTACCTAAGAGAAATTCGTCTTGTGCAGTTAAGCTAACTTTTGGATGGTAAGTGGAAACTGCAAACAAATCAGTAAGAAGTAAAGAAGTTAAAGGGGAAATTCTAGGTGAGATAAAAGGGATTTTGGCCATTATCTGTCCTAGTCTGGTCATCATCTATTCCAGTCTTATCATCTCAAATAAGATGTCCCAGAGACATCTCAAATTCAGAATGTCCCAAGTATTTTCTGCAAATTTTAACCCTTCTGGTTGTGGGAAATCTGGGACACTATTACACTGTTGGTGGAGCTGTGAACTCATCCAACCTTTCTGAAGAGATATTTGGAACTACGTCCAAAGAGCAACAAAAATGTGCATACCCTTTGATCCAGCAATATCACTATGGGTCTATACTGAAGAGATGATGAAAAAGGGTAAAAGCATTACTTGTACAAATATATTCATAGCAGCCCTGTTTGTGGTGGCAAAGAATTGGAAATCAAGGAAATGTCCTTCAATTGGGGAATGGCTTAGCAAACTGTGGTATATGTATGTCATGGAACACTATTGTTCTATTAGAAACCAGGAGGGATGGGAATTCAGGGAAGTCTGGAGGGATTTGCACGAATTGATGCTGAGTGAGATGAGCAGAACCAGAAAAACACTGTACACCCTAACAACAATATGGGGGTGATGATCAACCTTGATGGACTTGCTCATTTCATCAGTGCCACCATCAGGGACAATTTTGGGCTGTCTGCAATGAAGAATACCATCTGTATCCAGAGAAAGAACTGTGGAATTTGAACAAAGTTCAAGGCTTATTCCCTTTAATTTAGGAAAAAAAACTGATATCTTATTGTCTGATCTTGTTATCTCTTATACTTTTTGTTTCTTCCTTAAGGATATGATTTCTCATCACACTCAATTTGGATCAATGTACAACATGGAAACAATGTAAAGACTGACAAATTGCTTTCTGTGGGGGTTGGGGGAGGGAAGTAAGATTGGGGAAAATTGTAAAACTCAAAATAAATTCTTTAATTAAAAAAAATTTTTTTAAATTTAATCCTTCTACCAAACATCCCTATTTCTATTAGAAACCACCATTCTTCTGATCCCTGGGAACCATAGACTTTTACTATATCCACACATTCAATTAGTTGACAAATCTTGTCATTTCTAACTTTACAACTTTTCTCACATACATTCCCTTATCTCCACTCATACAGCAATCACCCAAGTTCAGATCTTCATCACTTCATCCTCTGCCTCGTTTCTCTCTTCATCCCATATCACCTAGACATAGCTGCCAAAGAGCAGAAATAAACTGTGTGACCATATGAAAAACTGCAGTGGTGCCCTTTTACCTCTGGAACCTCTGTGTGGCATTTAAAATTCTTTGCAACCCATTAGAATATGAACTGTTTGAACATAGCTCATTTTTTACCTTCTTTTGTATCTTCAGAACTTAATATAAAGCCTGACAACAGTATGTGTTTAATAAATGCTTGTTGGCTTATTGACAACTTAACCTCCTTCTATTTCTGTGTGTCTACCCGCATAGAGCTGCTTGGTAGTCCTCATACACAATACTCTATCTTCTATATCTATACACTTGCACTGGTTGTCCTCTGTATCTAAAATATTCTATCTCCCCATCCTGATATCCTTCAAGATATTGTTCAAATATCATTTCTTTATAAGACCCTCCCTAATTCCCTTCCATCCACTCCCATTTTCTCATGCTTACTCTCTAAGGTTGTCTCTAAGGTCACACAGCTGGGTATCAGTTTTATATGTGTTTTTTACACCTCTGTAGGTGTTTATTGTTTCTTCCAATTAGAGTCCTTGAGAAAAAAATAGTTTTCTTTCTTTTTTTGCAACTGCCAATATTTTGCAAATTGCCACATAGGAGGTATTTTAAAATAATTTTTTATCAATTGATTCAATAATTCACATTTATATAGCACTTGAAGAGATAGTATTACATGGTACATGAAAGGTACAGTCTCTCGTGAATTCTGATTCTGACTATGCAACCTTGATCAAGTCACTTAATCTCTCAGTTTCCCTAGGAAACCCTAGTAGTGTGAGTTATAAACAAATTGCTGACCTGCATTATTGAAGGAGGGATTTCCACGCCAAGAATATTTCATATTAACAAAAACATGGGTCTAAACCCTGTCCCTCTACCAAAAAATTTATAAATAGCAATCTAAGTTTTACAAAACACTTTTCATACATTATCCTTGGTCCTTAACCTACAGATATTTATTTCCCCCCTTTTTATTTTGTTTGATTTTTTTTGTTTGTTTGTTTTTGCAAGGCAATGGGATTAAGAGACTTGCCCAAGGACACACAACCAAGTAATTATTAAGTGTTTGAGGCCCAATTTGAACTCATGTTCTCCTGACTTCACAGCACCTCTATTCACTGTACCACCTAGCTGTCCCCTATTTCCTCCTTTTTAAAGATAAGAAAATTGTGATCTAAAGAAGTTGAATGATTTGTCCCTGGACTCGTGGCTGGCAAATATTCAAGGCAACATTCAATCCCAAATGTCTCCTGACTCCAAAACCAGCACTAGATCATGCTACTGTGCTAGGTCACAATTCTTCCTAGGACTCAAAGATTATGTCTCTTCCTAAGATTTATTGACTCAGTAATATGACACCGGGGCTTCTACCAGGAAACTCTCCAATTTGAGGATTAAAATATGCCTTCTAATACACACTTCTGTATAGAGTCAAGTATAAAGAATGTATGTTTTTGCCTCCCTTTTAATAAGACTGTATGGAGTTTCTAGGGGATTATGTCTGCCCAGAAGAGATTTTAATGAATTGTTTGAATTGTGCAAAAGATTTAGCAGTCATTGATTGATAGATAGGATTTCACAGGGGAGCACTTATCTTAACCTCAGAAGTAAATGTCAATTTATCTCAGTCTGAAATGAATTTGAAGTGGTCAATGTCTATAAGGGATGCCACTAAATCATAGCATAATGTGGAGATCTAATTTCCGTCAGGTCAATCAAGCAGGAAAGCATATTACCTTGTAAGAAGTCACCTCCCTGGTGAGTGAACATTATGAGAACTATTAGGTAACAATCAATTTCAAGTGAGCTAATGCTACTAATTTTACCAGTGTAGCCAGGGAAGGGATCTTGCTAGAGAGTTCATCTAAGAAAGCATGGCCACTTTCTAAAAACAGCAGATGAAATGTCATGAAAGTTTTTTTTTAAAGGTGACATTTTAATATAAAAATATAAATAAGTTTGGAACACTGCCTGAATGATTTTTTATATAAGCACTGTAATGTTTACGTAACATAACATATTTTCTTTTTTTATTTTTTTTTTTGCAGGGCAATTGGGTTAAGTGACTTGCCCAAGGTCACACAACTGGGTAATTATTGTCTGAGGACACATTTGAACTCAGGTCCTCCTGATTCCAGGGCCGGTGCTCTATCTTCTTCACTACCTAGCTACCCAACTTTGACTCATGGTAGGCAATGAGATGGGAACAGAATTGAATAAAAGAGACAAAACTAATGGGATGGGACAAGTAGGATTTTTCTCTAGAGGGCCAAATTTAGAGTTCAGTTAGTGAGAAAATTTAGTTGAAACAGTAAGCTCTCAGATGACCCTCTTCCTCTTCTCCACCTCAGTGGATGCACTCCATGTGAGCTCTTTCCTGACCCAGGTTTCTAACCAACTCATCATAATGGACTCCCTAATAGCAGTTTTTCCCTTTGATGGCTAAAGTTCAGGCTTAAAAACTTGAATTGATTATATGCTTTTTGCCACTTACCTTTGATATTGCCCTTGACAAAAAATTCTTAGTTATGGCTCTGGGAAGAAGAGGGGGAAATATATTTACTTTTTTGGAAATTATATAGCATTTTTAATAGTCTCAATCTTCTCCCTGAAACAGAATTCCATGTTTTTAATATAAATATTTTTTCCAGTGATGCTGCATGGTTATGAAACTTGTAATGTCATAATCTCTGGAGAATTAAAATTACAGGTCACCCAATGAAATAAGTACATGGTGTGTGTGAATAGGTTATAACATATTACCAAAAAAATTACATAAGAGAAGTTGTGAAGAATATTAGCAGAGAGATGCATAACTGGAAAAGGAAATAGGTCAGTTATGTAACAAGATCAAGGGATGATAGAATGATCTATGTACTCTACCAATATCCATACAATGCCAAGAAATCTAGAAGAAAGTCCCCAGAAATTTGGGTGGATACCTTGTGGAAGATTTAAGGAAGCAGAAAAATAAGAGGTGTGTGGGAGAGGTGGCAACCTTCACCATTAGATGGGATACTTGAATTGATAATATCACAACTCTATTGTAATAACTACTCAAGAAGGCATGCTTTATATTTCCTTGAAAGTCATCAGAAATATTTTAAAGCTCAGATTTTTTCAATCCTGTGAACTATAAGATTCTGTGACTGTTATACATACACACACACACACACACACACACACACGCATAAACATACCAGTTAGCCAATGTTATGTTATAGTCTGCTCTGTCTCAAGATGGAATTGGGGGGGGGGGGGCGGCTAGGTGGTGCAGTGGATAGAGCACCGGCCCTGGAGTCAGGAGTACCTGAGTTCAAATCTGACCTCAGACACTTAATAATTACCTAGCTGTGTGGCCTTGGGCAAGCCACTTAACCCCATTGCCTTGCAAAAATCTAAAAAAAAAAAAAAAAAAAGATGGAATTGGCCAACAGCTAGAGCCATAGAACCTCCCTCTAGCTAAATAAGGTAATCTATTAAGCAAAGCTAGTGTTCCTAAAGGAATGGGGCAGTTGAAATCCAAGGGAGGGATCTGAGACTATAGAAGATTCAAAACAATGGGTCATTGGAACCAGTAGTTCAACCAGATATTCAAGTTGGAAACTAGTAGGCAAGTATGGGAATGGACCACAAGGGGAGAAGACAATTTCATGACTTCTAATACTTCCACCCCTCAGTTCTTTCCCATGTACTGGCTACACTCTTCCCTTCCCCATCTTGCCCCATTGTTTAATCAACTCTACACTACCCACTTCTAAATATCTTGTCCTTTATTCTATCAAAGATCTTGCCCTGCCAAACTCTATCCTTAAATCTACTACCTTTGATCCTACTAATAAGTTCCTGAACAGAAAAAAAATCACCAAACTATGTTGATTGGGTCTGCTACAAATTTCTGTTATGTAATTTCTCTACTGAGCCATCACTGTGGCAAGGCAATCCTTTTTACACTTCTCTAAATGAATCACTATCTATCCCACTCACCACAGCATCTTTTCCAAACCTTTTTATCCCTCCTCAAACCTTCCATAGCTCCCCTGTCCCTCCCACTCTCTCAGTTGAGAATCTTGCCTCATATTTTACAGAAAAATAAATTTAAGTAACTTACCAAGAGCTCCTTCTCCTATTCACACTGAAGCTATGTGTACATCCCTGTCTCATAGCTCTCAGATGGCTTCTGCTATATTATCTCCTCTCCTATCTTTGCATGAAGAGGTGCCTGGCCAAGGCAACTGATCCCCTCCCATCCTCTCTATTCCAGCAGATTGCCCTGTATCATTCCCTATTTTCTGAATAATCTTCAATTTCTCCCTACCAGCTGCTTCGCTAATGCCTACAGACATGCTGATGTATCCCTTATCCTCAAAAAAAACCTCACTTGATCCATCCATTCCTACTAGCTATCATCCTGTCCAGAGTTGTCCTGATAAATATTTAACACCAGTATGTAGGTAAGTTTAATTGTAATATGTAGGTATTTTAATCTACATTATTCAAATTTTCTCCACCATTTTCCTATTATCTAAGCAATCAACAAAACAATTAATCAAGCCCTGATTCATAGTGCTTACCTAATTCTGAGGTATAAAAATTCACATTGAAAATTTAACAATTGGTTCTTATGAGTGGATGCAAAATAACTAAGCATAACCCTGACCCAAAATCTCTCCTTCCTTTCCCGGCTAAAGTCCTTGAGAAAGAGAGGACCATCTATAATAGAAACCTCCATTTCCTGTTCTCTCACTCTCTTCATAACTCTCAATAGTCTATCTACTGATCTCATCAACTGAAATTTCATTCAGCTGAAACTGTTTTCTTCAGAGTTACCACTGGACTCAATTACCAGAATTAATGGCCTTTTCTCAATCTCATTCTTGACCTCTCTGCAAGCTTTGACAATTTCAATGACTCTCCTCTCCTGGATATTCTTCTCTCTGGGTTTTCTTGACACTGCTTTTTCCTGGTTCTACTTATTTGAACATTTCTTCTCAGTCTCCTTTGTAGAATCTTCACCTAGAGCGTATCCATTAATCATTAAAGGGCAGCTCAGTGGTGCATTGTGTAGAGAGCACTTGCCTTGGAGTCAGGAGGACCAGTGTTCAAATCCTGCTTTAGATAGGTGATATTTACTAGCAGTGTGACCTTGGGCAAATCACTTAACCCTGATTGCCTCACATCCAGCACCATCTCCAGCTGTCCTGATTTATATCTGGCCACTAGATCCAGGTGGCTGAAGTAGAGGAAATGAGACTGGTGACTTAGCACAACACCCCTTATGGATTTCCCATAGACATCTTTAACTCAACATATCCAAAACTGGAATGATTATATTTCCCTCCTAACCTCCTCCTCTTGCTAACCCCTTATCACTGTTTAGGATACCACCATCCTCCCAGGCTCATAGGCTCCCAAGGTAGGTGTCACCCTTTACTCCTCACTCTCTCTTACCTCCTCAAATCCAATCAATGGTTATGGCCCCATTTCTATTTCCACAACTCTCATATACAGTACCCTTCTTACTCTCTCTCTCTCTCTCTCTCTCTCTCTCTCTCTCTCTCTCTCTCTCTCTCTCTCTCTCTCTCTCTCTCTCTCTGTACTGCCACCACTCCGGCACTGGCTCTCCTTACCTCATGCCTGGATCATTGGAATAGTCTAATGTTAGTCTCTATGTTTCAATCCTCTCTCCACTCCATCCCATACTCCCCTCGACTGGAAAACTGACCTTCCTTAAATCCAGATCTATATCATTACTTCTATTTAATCAACTTCAGTGGTTCCAATCATCTCTAGGATCTAGTGTAAAATCCTCTGATTTATATGAAGATTTATATGAACTGGCACCCTCCTTTCTTTACACCTTATTCCCCTTCAAGTATTCTGTGAAGCAGTGACACTGGCCTCCTTGCTGCTTCTCATACACAATATTTACTCTCCCAACTCTGATCATTTTCATTCCATGATGCTTGAGATTTTCTCCTGCCTCATCTCTACCTCCTGGCTTCCTCAGTTTCCTGCAGGTCTCAGTTAAAAGTCTCAACAAGAGACCCTTCCCAGTCCCCCTTAACGCTAATTCTTTCCCTCTGAGGCAGCTAGGGGACCCAATAAATAGAACACTGGATCTTGAAGTCAGGAGTTGCTGAGTTCAAATACAGCCTCAGACATTTACTACCTGTGTGACCTTGGAAAAATCACTTGATCTCTGCCTCAGTGTCCTCTGCTATAATATTTCTCAGGGCTGTTGTAAAGATCCAATGAGACGATATTTGTAAAGCACCTAACACAGTACCTGGAAAATAGAGGTACTAAATAAATGGCTATTTTTCTTCCCTCTGAGATCATCTCCTTTTAATTCTGAATTTATAATATTTTTATTTAGTTGTTTGCAAATTGTCTTTTCCATTAGACTGTGAGTTTCTTGGGAGATTTTTTTTTTTTTGCCTTTTGTAAAAGTTTCTAACACAACTTAGTGGCTAGCACAAAACAAGAGTTTAATAAAAGTTTGTTGACTGACTCAAAGTAAAGTACATAAGTTGACATCAGAAATTCTAAGTCTAGGCAAATGAGAGTAAGGTACGAAGGAAGGAGACAAACGGGCAGTTAAAATCATTCTAGCAAACTGCAGCAACAATCCCTTTGTTTCAACTGGTCTTTTTTTTAAAGGATACATTTTAGTGATAATTGTCATGACAGGAAGGGCTGATTTAGCTGGGTCCCTCTCCTGTCTGAATGGAGCTCTTTCAACTATGGGAATGAATCCCTACACTACTTAATCTTTCCCCCCCAGGTGACTCTTGGAGGTGAAACAGATCACAGGGAAATCATTACTATTCAGGTTTAAGGGACTAAAGACTCCTGATTCTCCCAGCGGAGGATAAAGGACATGGAAATTAGAAGTGCTGCCTTGCACCTTAATTGATGATAACATTTTTAAAAGTGATATATAACTTGGACCCCATCTAGGCAGGCTGAATGATGAAACACAATGGCTAGATTTTCCTCTACAAAGTGGTTGGTGTAGTGGAAATATGCCAAAGAATGCACTTCAACAATCAACAGTGCTTGATGTCTCAGACTTCTATCAAAGTTCACACCCTGATTTTCATAATCTACCTGTAGCCACAGCTCAGGTCACCCCTCATCCCCATCAAAATTCACCTATAAAAGCAGATTTCTCATTGTTGCCCCAAACAATTGCAGGCATATTTCCCCAAGACCCCACCTTACTCAAAGACCACTTCTTGCCCCCCTAAGAAGTACATATGTAAGGGGATAGGAAGTATTCACTTGAGAATCACTTTGTTAATGATCAAAAGTTTCCAGCCTGGTGTTTGTAAGTATAGCAGAAGGGGTAAGAGTATGAGAAATTTGTCAAGGGGGGTCTCTAGAAAATATTTATTAAATAATTATACTATTTAAACATTTCAGAAACTCTAAACGTATTAACAATGAAACCACAAAAATTTTTCTGTGCCCTTAGAGGAAAAAAAAATAATTTTATTTCAATAAATATTCATGATAAACACTAAAATTTGTTTCCTTTCATACTGAATAGATGGCATACGGTGGTTCCCTGAATGAAGGTTGGGAATGCCTACTCATTCTGACAACCTTGATTCTAGATCTTTTATCCTCCTCTCATCTAAAAAGTAGCTGGCCTTTCAACCTTTGGATGATTCTCTGCCCCCCCCCCCCCCCGCCCCGGTTATTCGCAACTACAGACATCTAACTTTTTAACTGCTTCTTTAGTGAGGACACTTCAGTACTATTTTTTTCTTTCTTCCTATCTTTATTGCCTGGCTGCCTGATTTCTGATTTCCTAAACATGAGCGACCATGGTATAATCAACAGCTTGCTCTCTCAGTGCTTGCCCTTGTCTACTTTTCCTCTTCTTGGCCTTGACTGATGGTTTCAATTTCCCATTCATCATGTTTCATGATGGTAATGGTTCTATGAAAGATCAGGGGGAATAGAAGTTTCTAAGATCTGTATTTAGTCCTAATATAGCTATGCAAAAGAGATCAAATAGAAATACATACATTATGCCAACTGAGCAGATTGAATTCTTTTTGATATTTTCCTATCTTACATCTGACACAGAGCTCCACTAACACAACATTCGTCTTTGATGTCTCATCATAGTGTGGAGACAACCTTATGATCTCAAAGTCTGCAGCGGATTGTAAGTTCTGGCATGTCTGATTAAACTTTTTTTTTAAAGTTTCAAATAATAGTTGACAGTCTTCATAGCCGCTGCCTGAGGACCAGTCTTGTGCAACTCATAGATTTTATCAGGAGGCTGACCACCAGACAATACATTTTTCTAAGAAAACCATGTCACTAAGTCACAAAGTGGTAATGATTATAATGAGGGGCAAAGTTTGTACAAATGTAATCATGGATTTTCTAAAGTGTTGAGAGACATCTGGAAAAATGTCTGTTGTATGATACTGCCCCCTGCCACCCAATCCACCCAAAAGTCTGTCAGCTTCAGTTAGGTCACTCAGTGATCCAGGGCCTTCCCACTATCACAGAAGCACATCCGGTCCACTGTTCTCCTCCCCTTTGCCTACATTTTCAATTATTATCCTTATTCCGATATCACAAAAGCCATCCAATGTTATATTACCTACTATATTGATGATAGAGTCCTTACTCTCATAATCCAAAAAGTAAATCTGATACAATGTCGACTATACCATAGTCTGGCTTGCTGATGTTTGTCCTTCATTCTCAAAGAAGACTATGACATCAGGGAGGTGATGATGCCATGACAAGCTAGTGAATTGGATTTAAGGTGGGAGGGGAATATTGTGCTAAATTACCAGCTTTCTCCTCCAGAGCCATCTGGATCCAGTGATCAGGCCTGAATCAGGAGATGGCCCTGGATGCCAAGCGATCAAGGTTAAACGACTTTGCCCAAGCTCACACAGCTAATGAGCATCAAGTGTCTGAAGCTGGATTCAAATTCCCATCTTCCTGATTCCAAGGCCAGTGCTCTATCCACTAGGACATCTAACTACCGTTATATACTAAGTGTTAGAGCAACCTTAATACTCCAGTCTTAGAGTTAACAGTGTTTCCCAAAAGCCAACCTCAAATCTGTCAGTCTGGCACCCAGTTATTGTTGTTCAGTAGTGTCTGGCAATTTTGAGACCCCTTTTAGGATATTCTTGGCAAAGATACTGGAGTGGTTTGTCATTTACTTTTCCAGCTCATTTTACAGATGAGTAAACTGAGGTGAATCGTGTTAAGTGACTTGTCCAGGGTCACTAGTAAGTTTTGAACTCAGGAAAGTTAATCTTCCAGAATCCAAGCCCAGCAACCGTCTACTGGGCCACCTCGCTGCCCACAACGGGGGTATCTGAATAGCCGAGTCGCGGGACTCATGCTAGGGAAGAAACCCATCGCTCCGCCTAGTAACCAAGATTTTGTTCAGCTTTTTTCATCCCAATTTCTTTTCACACAGGCGACAACACCAGGGCTGTCTACTTGCCGATAGCTCCAGTTATCAAACTATTAGAATAGGGCGGTCTGAATTGGTCACAACTCTTCTTTGCAAAAAAATGTCGTGTTTTTTTTTTTTGAAGGCAAAGGGGAGAAATGAAGTGGAGAGAGGGATAAAAGGAGCTTTCCTCGACAAGTCTGGAGGTTTTCAGACGCGTGAAGCGGGCAGCCGGGTGACCCAGGGGATGGAGGGGGCTGGGGCTGGAGGCAGGGAGGCGCATCCTCAGTTCCAGTCTGGCCTCTCCTTTCAGGGGGGAGTTTAAGCAAGCGCCTTTCCTCTGAAGGCCAGCATGAGGGTACGCTTGAGGGGGGAAAGCTTGATTTCCGAGCCGGGCTCCCTCAGGACCAAGCCTGGGGCGGCCCTGGGCTTCTGCAGTCCGTCCGGGAGGGCGCTTTCCTGTCGCAGGCGCTGGGGAGGAGCGGGGCTGCTCCAGCACTGTGCGCTCCCGCTCACACCTGGCACGATGGTTTCCGGCGTACCGGGGTATTTTTTAATGTGTTTTCCCAAACCACAGATATCAGTGAGACGGCTGCTGCCAGGCAGGGAGGGGAGGCTGGGAAACCTGGGCCGGTGCACTTTCCGTTTCCCAGTCGTGGGCTCTTTAAAGGTCTGTCCCTCACTCACTCCTCGTCTCCTCTGCCCCCTCCCCCTCCCCAACTCCGACGCCCGCCCTCGTCCATCCCCGCCCTCCCCCTCCCCCCTCGGAGCTGGGATCGAGTTGAGGCAGGGCCGGCTGGGCAGGGCCGCTTCCGGTTCCGGTTCCGGGGTCAGCACGCACGGGGTCTCCAACAGGCCTGTGCCCGAGGCGCCAGCTTCGAAGGACCCAGGGGCGGATCCCGCCCCGCTCGCTCCCGCGCCGGCATGGCCCCCAAGCCCGGCGGCCGCGTCGATCGCAAGGCGGCCAGGCGGCCCCGGCTCTCGGGGCGCCGCTTCACCAAGGCCGAGGACTGGTCCGACTGCCCTGCCCTAGGCCCGGGCTGGAAGAGGCGGGAGAACTTCCGAAAGCGGGGAGCCACCTGCGGCCTCTCGGACACCTACTACCTGAGCCCCTCGGGCGCGCAGATCCGCAGCAAGGTGGAGCTGGCCCGCTACCTGGGCCCGGGCTGGGATCTCAGCGGCTTCCACTTCAAGCTCGGGGTGCGGCAGCCCTCGCCCGCGCAGGCAGCGGCGGCGGCGCCGCCCAGCCACACCGAGAGGCCGCGACGAGGGCCGGGAAGGCCCAGGAAGGAGCCCGCGCCCCCGCCCCGGGAGCCGCCCGCCGCCGAGGGGCCCCGCGCCGAGCCGCCCGCCGCCCAGCCCGCCGCCGCCGCCGCCGCCGCCGCCGCCGAGCCCCCCGAGCCCGGAGCCCCCGCCCCGGCTCCGCGGCCCCAGCCCGCCGCCGCCGCCGCCGCCGCCGCCGAGGCGCCCCGCGGAGACGCCGCCCAGACTGCCCGCATCGCCCCCGCCGAGACTCCGCCGAGCGACCGCGGCGGCGGCCACCCCCGGCGGCGATGGCGGCAGCGCTGGCTCCAGACCCTGGGCGGCGAGGGCCAAGGGGGCGCGCCCCCGGGGGCGCCGGCCCAGCCCGGCGGAGGCGCGTCCTGCGCGGCCGCGCCTGAGGTGTGCGCCGCCGCCGCCGCGGCCCCCGCGGACCCCGTCAGTGCCGCCCCCGAGCCCGCCGCCGCCGCCGCCCCCGCCCCCGCCGCCGCCGCCGCCGCCGCCGCCCCGAAGCCGCGGGCCCGGGGCTCCGACTGCGGCCTGTGCGCCGGCTGCCAGACCCGCGAGGACTGCGGGGTCTGCTGGATCTGCGCCCGCGAGGGGAAGCCGGGCCTGGTCCGGCGCTGGCGCTGCCTGGCCAGGCGCTGCCAGCAGAAGCGCCTGACGAGGAAAGCCAGGGCCTCGGGGGCCAGGAAGCCCCCCGGCCGCCGCCCGGCCGCGCCCGCGCCCGCGCCCTCGCCACCGCCGCCGCCGCCCCAGCCCCAGCCCCAGCCGCCGTCCCCGGGCCCGGCCGCCGGCCCCGCGCTCCCGGCCGACCGCCACCGCCGCGCGCGCAGCAGCCGCAGGTGCGGGACCTGCGCGGCCTGCCGCCGGCTGCTGGACTGCGGCGAGTGCGACTTCTGCCTGGACAAGCCCAAGTTCGGGGGCTTCAACCAGAAGCGCCAGAAGTGCCGCTGGAGGCAGTGCCTCAGCTTCGCCATCAAGCGGCTCCTGCCGGCCAGGGACAGCGCCTCCTCGTCCTCGGAGGAGGAGGAGGAGGAGGAGGAGGAGGAAGAAGAGGTCAAGCCGCGGCCGCGGCCCCACTGGGCCAGGGCCAGGGGCCGCCTGGCCCAGAGGCTGGTGGCCGGGGCCCGGCGCAGGCCCCGGCAGAAGCCGCCGCCTCTGCCCCTGGTGCCGAAGCAGGAGGAGGGCGCCGACGCCCCGCAGCAGCAGCAGCAGCAGCCGCTGGACACCAGCCTGGTCATCCTGCAGGGCGGCCAGCACATCCCGGTGCTGGGGCCCGTGCCCAAGGAGGAGCGCTCGCCCACGCCGTCCCCCGACCCCAGCCCGCCCGAGGGGCCCGAGGGGCTGGCGGCCTCCGGCCAGCTGAAGCAGGAGGTAAAGAACTCTGAGTCCCAGGCCCCCGCGGCCACCCCAGCAAGCCCCGGCGGCTCCCTGCCGGACCTGCCCGGCAAAGAGGCCGAGGGGGCCCAGCTGCAGCAGGTGGTGAAAGAGGAGGAAGACCCGGCACAAGAAGAAGTTGCGAGCACCCCGGTGATCATGGAGATCTACAGCTTGGGCAAGACCACCCCGGCCTCCACAGGACTCTTTGGAACCCTGGACAGTGTCCTGCAGGAGTTTCTGATGGAACTGAACGAGCTGCCCTTGCCCGCCCACTGGGAAGTGCTGCCCACGAGGGGACCGGACCTCTGCCTCATCCAGCGATCCATCGTGTCCACCGTGGCTGCCGCGGTCATCCACATCCAGCCGGGCCTGTACTTCCGGGTGGTGGTCCGGGATGTCCCGGTGCCCCCCACCCACGAGCTCTACTCTGCCCACCCGCTGCGGCTCACTACCGTAGATGAGGTGATAGAGCTCATCTGCAGCCTGGAAGCCTACCATTTGTGTCCAGGCTGGCCCGACAGCTGGCATCAGGGCCCGCGGTCCCCAGGTTGTGATGTCTTGGTCTACGAGGGCCGTTGCCAGTATTGCTGCCTAAAGCCTTGGTCTTTGGGGAGGAAGCTGTAACTGTGTTACCCTTTTGCCCTGCATTTTCCTTGTCCCTATGCACTGAGTTGGCCCAAGGGCCCCCGTTACCCTACCTCTTTCCCCTATGTTGTGTAGGAGAGTTTGTCGATCTGCACTGGAATGGCTGAGGTGAGGGCAAACATTCCCTCTACCAGCCTCCCCCTAAGAGCCAGCATTTACCCATCTTCTACCTCACCCCTCTCTCAGTAAGGACTGTTCTGAAGGTCCCTACTTGATTCTCTTTTGCCTCTCCAGGCTCCTGACACAGGAGTTGGGAAACCCACCACCCTTTACCCTCTCTCCTACCCTACCCCCAAACATCCACACACCATATTCCTCCTCTCTCCAACTCCTTCTCAAGAGACATGGGCTGGTTCCACAATTGGGAGTGAGGGACAGAGAGCGACCCTAATCAGGATTTACTGAGGGTCAGGTAGTCTTGGCCCTGACTTCAGAAGTTTAATTTCAGATTCTAGAAGAGGGGCCATTCTGCATTAATGACTGAAGTTGCTAGAGCAGATGGAAAGGTCCTGCAAGGGAAAAGGGGTGCCCTATCTCACTCATTCTCCTGGTATACCTTCACTCCATCCTTGCCCATGCACCTAAAGAGGCTGTGTTAGAGATGAGCAAAATTCATTGATTTTTTTTTATGTATCAGTGACCTATGTAGCCAGCTCTGCCCCCAACATGATTTTTGCTAACTTTATTTTTTTTTTGTTTCTTAAAAAAGAAATTCTACTCTTCCTGCCATAGAGATATCAAAAGTAATTCAGCCAACCATTTCTTAGTTTTAAAAGCTGTAAAGGCTGGAAAGCAGGTCTATAACACAGGTTCCACACTAGAACCCCTTACTGACTCAAGACCAGGTATTTTATGTCATCATGGTTTTGCAAATGTATCTTAAGCCCCCTTCCAGTGTATGGTCTACTAGCAGACTAGGGACCATAAATCAAATAACAAAAACCTTAAGACAGAATAGAAAGTATTTAACGTGGAAATTCTCCAATTGCCGAAAGATGTGATTTTCTATATGTTCCAGTTCTATTAGTGAGGAAAGGGAGCAATTCCTGAACAATTCATGTTCCTAGGGGGTGTATCCTGGCTGAGATATCTCTTTTATTCCTCCCTGCTACAGCTTTGGTTCAGTGTTGCTTTTTTCACCTTCACAGTGTAATATTTATTGATCCTCTGACCAGTTGCTGCTGCCATCTGTTTATTCCTCAGAGGGGAGGTTAGCATTCTTTTGTGAAACTGCCCAGCCAACATTCCTGGGGCCAGTCAACATATTTTCAGCTCTTATGTTAGGCGTGCAACCATGCCCAACTGGCACACTAAAGAGATTCTCAGATCTGTCAGGATTTGTTACTCAACCACATTTTCCTATTCAACTGGAAGTCCTCCCTCCCCCCCCTTGCCTTCAACTCCTGTCATGTTCTTGACAGGTAAGTCTCAGCCCAGGCAGATTACATTGAAGCTTTGCTAAACTGCAAGGAGACCTTTAATTACACTGGAAGGAGGTAGGGTAGACCTAGTAACCTTTGCTCTATATTTCTGCTTTGTATCCAGCTTTCTCTTCCCTTATAAATGTATTTTGTCCACCTGGAAATATTAGACAGTAGGAAATACTCTGGGGCCAAATGGATCCATCCCAGAATTTTACATTGTAAATACTTCTCATTGAATGTCATGGTAAACATGCTTGATAATTTTTTCATGGATTTCAAACTATTCATCAGATGTAAAATTTGACCTGCTTTTAAAAAAATGGGTTAAAGATATCCATAGTTCTCCCTCAGACAGCTCTCGTTAATTAACACAAAAATTTGAGCTAACTTGTGCCAAAAGGTCTACAGAGACCTAATTGAGTTTACTACAAGAAAGTTCTAAATGATTAATTTGACACAACTCTGGATTCCTTTAGCTCCCTACAAATCAGTGACTGTTTACCTGATACATAAGGGAGTTGATTATTAAGTCTTTGCTTGCCTTCTGTAACAAAGTCAAAAGTTACAGTGAAATTATTTAATATAAATGAAGTTCTTTGGGAATGTTAGATGGAAAACTAAATTAAAATCAGGAAGGAAGGAAGGAATGCTAGTCTTGTTACCTTCCATTGACTTGTTAGGTTGGCCCAAATCATTTTCCTCTTCTTTAAAATGCAATGATAGGATAAAATTCAAAGGAGTTTTAGTGATTAATGATGAAATTGAATAGATTCCTTCAAATGACTTTGGTATCATCTATATATACTGTCATATTCAGTCAAAACATCAGTGGAATATAGAATCATTAGTAATGCCATGTTCTGTTTAAAAAAAATAGTATATCAATTGTCTAAAGCAAATATTTTCACCAGGTTGGAAAGTGTATTTATGCTATTTTCTTTTAGGCAATCAGAAGATTGATCATACCAGAGTAGAAACAAAGGAATTTCCTCAAACAGAATCCTGCTTTTTGTCTGGTTGAGACCACTCAAAAACTGTGTCTACTTAAAAACATCTCCTGGACCTGCCAGGGTATCTGGAATATTCACCAAGAGAGTTGTCATTGGGTCTCCTACAGTGCAAATGTATTATTTGAAAAGGGAGAGATAATATATTAACATTGGCAACTACGATACCTGTAAACTTTTCAGACTAGCTTACAAAACTACTTAAGTAAACAGAAGGCAACTGATCATGGAGAATGAGATACAGAAAAGGTTGGTTTTGACATGAGGTCTTTACAAGGGAAAAGGATGGCAAACACTGGACCTTTTTGGCCAGCCAGAGAATAGTATAAGAGCCATGTGCACCTTTCAGAATAGAGAAAGAACCAGCAGCAGGTAGGAAAGTGGATAGTCAAAGCAAAATTTTTCCTATTTTTGCACTGTTGATCACTGGGTCTGTTCCTGATAGAGTTGATGAATAAGTGCTTGGAAATAAATGAGGACAAAGTGGACATGGACCAAGTGCAGAGCTGAAATCAGAGCTAGGCAAAAAGGGGTTGTACCCTCTACTGAAATCGTGTTTGTTTGGGGAAAGGGAGGAGGGAAGAGAAGGACTCCAGATTCCTGGCAGATTAGTCCCAAATTTAGGAGCAGGCTGGGACAAGACCTTAGAGAGGCTCTGCTTCTCTATACTGAGTACAATCAGGGGTGGAGGGGGTGCCTTTGGGCAGCCCAGGACTTAAGTGTCAGGTGGAGGCTTAGAATTCCCCTCCCCCCCCCAATTGAGAGGACCTTTCAAAGAGCTCTCATTATGTTCTGCTCAGGGAAAAGGGACAGGATTGTCCTATATTTGACAGGTGGAATGAAAGTTTTAGGTCAAGGGATTTTAAAGAGATTGGTAAACTGAGAGGCCAGATGTTTGAAGGGACATCAGTGGTCTCGTGTTATATGTTGCCCTCTCATTTGTGATCTCTATGCACATGCATTTTCCTTAATTGATGTACATTTATGCAAATGTGTATTCTAGGTTGATGGAACAAATGTATTGAGATTATCTCCAATTTATTCTGTGTATATCTTATTTGTACATAGTTGTTTTTTTCATGTTGTCTCCATTAGATTGAGCTCCTTGAAAGCAGGCATTGTTTTTTGCCTATCTTTGTATCCCCAGCGTTTAGTACAGTGTAGGTGCTCAATAAATACTTCTTGACTTGACTTGACTTGACTTTTCTTACTATGCCATTTCATGAAATTACTTTACTATGGACTAAGTATGTCTCCTTTGACCACAGGAAAAAAGTAAACACATTCTTTGTGTAGATTCATAGAATATTTTGAACCTGAAGTAGCTTATTTTGGGGGCCCATGTACTCCAAATACTACAAGTAAATAAAAAATATTTTAAGGCATGAGAGAGCAATAACAACTAGTAGATCAGGAAAAGTTTGCTATAGAAAGTGGCACCTGAGTTGAGTCCTGGAGAATTCTGAGTAGGAGGTCAGGTTACAATACATCCCAGGTATGTGAGGCGACGTATGGTAGAGCAGTAGAAGGAAGGCCAGGCTCAAGGAACAAAAAACTGGCCAATTTGTCACAAATTAGAATGAAGGAGAGGAATATGAATTTTGCAGGAGTGTGCTGGAGCTAGCTTGTGAAGGGCATTAAATATTAGGCTGTGTGATCAACCCTAGCAGCCTGGGATGTATAGCAGCCGCTAGACCCAAAAAGGACTGGGTAACTCACTGGACTAGGGGTAGACACAAGGGGGAATGAAGCAGCCCCAAAGTGGTGATGCCATAGCAAGGCAGATTGAGAAACCAAGAACAAGAAAATGAACCCCAAGTTTTGCCCCGGGACCTATGGAGTTCTATTCATTCCACACTAATTAAAACAGACTTCTGTGATTTCATTTATTCCAATAAGTGTATGCCATTGATCTCATTTCATACGGAGGGGACTTCTATTTTACTCTAAGGAGAGAGACTTTCTCTATTCTTTTATCCCTCAAATAAAAATTTTCATTGCTTGAATAAGAAGGATCTCAAGTTTAACTTCCTGGTAACTGAAAGGAAAGTTTAGTGCATCACTCCATCACTATAATATTTGTGTCCTCATAAGAATCCTCAGCAAGCTTGGTGAACCGGCACCTGGAGCAGGAAGAAGGCACCCAGCCCTGGGTATCCCACTGCAAAGATGGCCAGGAAAGACAGAACTAGCCTGCAATACAAGAAATGCCGTCTTCTGGGAGAACACCCAGCTCTTTGTCTTCCACTCTGCTTACGTAGAGGCTATCTGACCTTTTAAGGTTCGCCTTTATTTAAAAAACATACAAAGTCTTCAATAAAGACATTCTCAAGAGCAAAAAAAAAAATTGGAGGTTGAGGTTAAATGCCAAGTAATATGCTCAGTAATATCACTCCCCCAGAAAGATTATCATAAAAGATAAGAAACAAATGGTTAATATTTTGGAAATAATTTCTAAATCAGCTGTCTCTGTGTAGTCAAACCAGAAAATCTGAGGAATAGCCAAGAAGAAAGGATAAACATGAGAAGACAACACTTAATCAATTACAAGAGCTCCAACCTGACCTAATCAAATAAACTACTGAAGCTGAAAAATGAGAAATGAATAAAGGAAAAGACATTGATAGAGATGTTAATCATTTTCTCCAAAAGTTTAACTGATAGGAAGCAGCTACCATAATGAAGAGGGCAAAGGAGTCTCCAAACTGCTTCAGCAAGTGAATACTTCATTTTATTACCAAACAGAAACTTGGCAGCCAAAGGCAACACAAGTTGGGAATATAAATGTGTTTATAAACCCAAAAAGATATTGGATTTATGAAGTATAAGAGATGTTTTATTTTGCAATCCTCACAATTTTTAAAGCATTGATTTTCAAGATATCTGAAAGCTATAAATGACTGAAGAATAAAGAGAGATCAGTTTATTATCCCAAAAAGTGACAATCAAGAAAATCAACGACTGATCCATATGGCCTACTTTCTCATCTCCAAAAAATCTTTATGAACGTTATCTATATGTATGTTTAAAAAGTATCCTTGAAGTCTCCTTGATGGAAAATGTGAGGAGGGAATGGCTGAAGTTTCAAAAAAATATTTTATACAACAGATCTCATCCTCATAACCATCCAGATCCTACTATGTTGACTGTTAATTGTGAGAGAAAAAAAATTAACTTGCTAAAGAAAAAGGGGCATTTAATGCAAAAAATACTTTTTCTAGAAGACATCAAATGTTCTATCTGCTGCGTTCAGTTGTTGAGGGTTTTTTAATCACGTAGAAACAAATAACCAGTGGGCTCTTGTATTCTCAGAACTTCTCCAAGGTCACAGTGGCTAAACTCAGCTTGCACCCAGGTTCTCTAAGTACAATCCTGAAATTATGTTTGCAAAAAAACATTTGCCTCTTACATGAAAGATATCCCTTATAGATTTCAAATGAGTGAAGGATTTCTCATGGATGATGTCTTCCAGATAACCTTATATGGATTCTGGTGTGCTTCAAACACCAGAGTACAATATCTTCTCAACAGAATACATTACCACTCAAAATTTACAGACCTCACAATTCATACAATAAAAAACACTTAGAGGAAGAATACCTATTTCATTGACAAACAGACTGTCATTCCATTGAGGTAAATGTGCCATCAGTAAGTAAATCTTGGACAGGCACTACAGAAAGAAAAAAAAAACTGAGCTTAGAATTGAAAAACAGAAATTAAAAAGTGTATTGTACTGCAGTTGAAAAATGGCATAGTTATTTAATAATCCAAAGAAGCTCCCTGACACAAAAATCTCATGGTGTTTAATACTAGTATTCTTCAAAAAAATGCTGTCAAAAGATATATTAAATTTTATCAAATCAGAAAATGCCACAGTCTCCAAGAAACAAAATTGTACAATGCCCCAGCAACAGAAAGATATGTGTTTATAGGCTACAACATTTAAGTGAAGATGATCTGTATAGACAAAGTGGCATACCCGGGAATTTTATAATCAAAAAAAAGGTGAGGTGGTCTTACATTAAGAAAAAAGGGACAACAGATTGCTATACTGGTACCCATTTAATGTCAGGAGACCATGGAAGACTTTTTTTTTTTAAATTTAAGGCAATGGAGTTAAGTGACTTGTCCAAGGTCACACATCTAAGCCATTATTAAGAGTCTGAAGGTAGAGTTGAACTCAGATCCTCCTGACTCTAGGGCTGTGCTCCATTCACTGGGCCACCTGGCTGTCCCTGTGGAAGACTTTCAACAAACTAAGAGAGTCATCTTTGAAGGATTTATGGGATAACATGAATAAGAATCCCACAGAACTATAAGGCATGGATGGAAACCAAAGTGGAATATTAGAGGGAGTTCTCACATTGAAGAGATCACAAATACATTACATATTGAAGCAATATCAACAAAAATCAAACCTCAATCATTTCAAAGTTTTTAAAAGAGGAAGAGTCAGGCAAAAGAAACATGAGAAAAAAGAAAATAAGCAAATTGATGAGAAAAAAGAATAGCAAGTAACAAGTGGTGATACAGACTCAGTGATAATAAGCAGAAACTGATAGCAGTAAAAAAGTGACAGTGAAGTAGTCAGCCACAAAGAACCAGAAGAAAAATTAGAACAGCCTTGTGGCTTAAGGGCAAACAATACCTCAATAGTTCTTGGCCAAGAATTTATCTTTGTGCCTCACAATGAGCACACTGACTACTTAACAGCTTTGAAGTCTGGAGCACATTGAGAGCAAAAAGCCCTACATACCTCTGCATAGCCTTCAACCCATTATTCAGTAGAGATGTTATTCAACTGTAGAATAATTCTGTAGTTAGTGAAGGACATAAAAGAACAAGTTAAGTTCTTTTCTTAGTGAGAGATCAAAGTAAGTTCTACTCCAATAGTCTCTGAATTACAATACAATAATCGCTGTTCATAATAAAAGCCCTGAGTCATTAAGAAAAAGATTGTGTTCAGTGTATGCTGTTTTTACTAAGGCAGAGCAAAGTATAAAACATTTTTTTCAACCAAAACAGTTTTTAAAATGTCAACACTTAGAGATAAGTTTCTGTTATCTACAAAAGTCCCTTATTTGGAACACCTCAATTATACCAGGTAAATGAAGGATATACCTTCATTTTAAGAGTAGAAAGAATACTGAGCCAGGAGTGAGAAAGACCTCAATTCAAATGCAGACCAAATACTTAGTAGCTTTGTAACCCTGGATAGATCACTTAAGTTTTGCCTCCTTTTCCTCATCTGTTAAATAGGGAGGTGGATGGGGGCGGCTAGGTGGCGTAGTGGATAAAGCACCGGCATTGGAGTCGGGAGTACCTGGGTTCAAATCCGGTCTCAGACACTTAATAATTACCTAGCTGTGTGGCCTTGGGCAAGCCACTTAACTCCATTTGCCTTGCAAAAACCTAAAAAACAAAACAAAAAATAGGAAAAATAGGGAGGTGGATGTATAATTGTAGGGATGAGAGAGCTGGGATTTCATTGATATGGGAAACTCCTCGCAGGAAAAAAACTCCCTCCTCCAATGCAGTATGACCCCTTATCCACAATGTACAGTCTTAGTTGTCTAGATAAAGCAATTTGTAGAGAAAATCTCACAAATAGTATGTCAGAGGCAGATCTTGAACACAGGTCTTCCTCTGTAATTTGACTTTGAACTATTTGATATCTTCTTAATGACTTGAATAAAAAGCTTATGTGGGGGTGTTTATTAAGTGTACAGATGACATAAAGCTAGAAAGGATAGCTAGCCCACTAGATGACAAAGTCAAGATCCAAAAGACCCTTGATTGGTTTAGAATATTAGTCTAAATTTATTAAGATGAAATTCAATGGGATACATGTATAGTCTTACACTTGGGTTCAAACGATCAATTTAACAAGATGAGGAAAGAATATAGTTATGAAATAGATCTGGAGTTTTTAGTTGATTACAAATTCTATATGATTCAACACTGTATATGGCAGAAAAAAAAAAGAATGTGATCTTGGGCCTCACTCCTGGCTTAGCATTCTTTCTACTGAGTCACCAGAGTGAAGCCTTAAAATGAAGGTATGTATGTCATTTATCTGGTAAAACTGAGGCATTCCAAACAAGGGAATTTTGTAGATAACAGAGCATAGCTTCCAGGAGTAGAGAGGTAATATTTCCACTTCATTGTACCCTCATCAGACTTCATCTGGTTCAGTTCTAAAGTTGAAGAACACCAATAAACTGGAAAATATCCAGTGGAAGGCAGCCAAAATGATGAAGGACTTTGGCTTCATGATGTATGAAGATCAACTGAAGGTACTTGTCTTTTTTTTTTTTAAGCCTGGAGAAGAGAAGTCTCAGGGGGGCATATGGTAGCTGTGTTCAGTCATGTGAAAAGCTGTTGCACACATTCTTTTTGTTCCCAGAAGGCAGAATCAGAAGCAATGGGTAGATGTTGCAAAGAGACAAAGCCAAGCTCAATGTCAGAAAAAAAAACAAACTATCCAGAAGTGGATTTTCCTCCAAAGTGGTGGGTTCTCCCTTCATGGAATTCTTCAAGCAGGGACTGACTGACTGGAATAAATAATAGATTTGGTTCCATCCCTACATCTACTTTGCCCCACTACTTCTAAGTAGAAATAAGGGACGTTTATAGAGCATTCTAAGATCTATAATGTGCTTCATATGCATTGACTGGTTTGATTGTCACAGCTCAGTGAAGTAGTTTTTAATCCTTATTTAGTAGATGAATTGAGTCTGAGAGATAAAGTGTTTATATGACCCATAGTCATGTAAACAGTTAAGAGGTAGAATTTAAATCTACTTCTCCTCAATTCCTATTCTTTTATCAATATAATAAGGCATAGGTGGGACAACTAGGTGGGGCAGTGAATAATAACACCAGCCTTGGAGTTAGGAGGACCTGAGTTCAATTCGGCCTAGTTGGGGGACTGTGGGCAAGTCACTTAACTCCATTGCCTTAAATAAATAAAAAAAATTGTAAATATATACAGAGGCATGTAATATATCATCTTTACACCAAAGTCACCTTAATAAGCATATTTGATTTAGGTCTGATTTTTATTTGTACTATTAGTAAGCATAGTTTATTAAGAAACAGTCAACAATCATTGATTAAACCTCTATTGTTTCCAGATTAGTCAAGACTTTCTCAGCCTTTAGTAGCCTTCTTTTGTTAGCAAATAATGTCATTGGTGACCTTATGTTCTCAAACCTGTAAACCTTTTGAGTTTATGCTCTAAGATTATCAAAAGGCAAAGCCTAGGCAAAATCCTATTGTGCTAAACACCATTATAAATAAATCAGCCCAAATACTGATGTCAAGGACTATTTTACTCTTTATTCCTAATGCCGACCAAATATAGTACCTACTTAATGCCATTCAATCCAGAGAAAGAACTATGGAGTCTGAATACAAGCCTAAGTATATTATTTTCAATTTTTTAAAATTTGTTTTATGTTTTTTTCCCTCCTTCTGATGGATTTTTTTCTCTTTTGTTCTGATTCTTCTTTCACCATATGACTAATATGGAAATATGTTTAACATAGTTGTACATGTATAACCTATATCAGATTACTGTTGTGGGAGCAGGGGGAGAAGGGAGGCAGGGAGAAAAATGTGAAACTCAAAGTCTGATAAAAAAATTAGAGATGAAAGTTATCTTTACATATAATTGGAAAAATGAAGAAAAATCACATATTAAAAGTTTATTTAACGACTATAGTTATGCCCCCCAATTTATGTGTGTGTGTGGGGGGGTCCTTCCCAAAAGACTTTCAGCTGCCAAAGCATAGACAGCTATGGTTTTTACAATCTACATTTCAGACAAATTGTTCCAATCTCAGTTTCTAGGACTGACATAAATGTGCCCTACATCTAAATCTTATGTAAGAAAACATCATAAACCTTCATAAATCTATTACTGTATTCTTTTTTACCTCCTGATATTGATACTTATTTTCTTCCCCCCTCTCCAAAAATTACAAACATAAATGTTAAATTGGGAAGTTGAAGTGATTTTTAAAATGTTTTCTTTCAGTTTAAGTACTAGGATACCAAAACACTATTTTCTCTTTAACATCTCAGATTTTTTTATAGCATCCTTTCCATGTTTCTACCAGAGAACAAATAAATTTGTCAGTATTGGATAGAAGCAATATAAAATAGTCATGGATTTTCCATAAAATGATAAACCTAGTCTAGACAATAAAGAATGATTCATGAAATTACAGAATCTCAGAATTGTTAAGTAAAGCAACCCATCTGGGACCACTCCCCCAAATTGCCCTCAAAGGTTGTATTGGCCAGATAATCACTACTTTACTCAAGAATTCTAGAACTGGGGCGGTTAGGTGGCCTCGGGGCGGCTGAGTGGCGTCGGGGCGGCAGAGTGGCGTCGGGACAGCTAGGTGGTGTAGTGGCTAAAGCACTGGCCCTGGAGTCCGGAGCACCTGGGTTCAAATCTGTTCTCAGAGACTTAATAATTACCTAGCTGTGGCTTTGGGCAAGTTATTTTTGCCTTGCAAAAACCTTTTAAAAAATGAGTTCTAAAACTCTAGGGGTTAGATTTCTAGAAATGGTTCATAAGCTTCCACCAGTGTGCTTCTTCTTAGAAATATTGTGTCTAAATCTTCATGATCCTATTTGGAGTTTTCTTAGCAAAGATTTTGGAATAGTTTGCCATTTCCTTCTCCAGCTAATTTTACAGAAGAGGAAACTGAGGTACATAGGGTTAAGTGATTTTACCAAAGCTCATGAAAAATGAATCTTTTGACTCTATTCACCCTATCAACTGCACCACTTGGTTGTCCCCTTAAAAAAATTATTCAGACTTAATTATCTTTTTTTAGTATTTCATATTTTAGTATTGCTATTTAATATTAGTGTTTTTAGTATTTAGTAATTATCTTTTTAGTATTTAGTATCTATTTAGCATTTACTTTTTGTATTTTAGTATTTAGTATATTAAGGGTAGTTAGTATAAAAATTCTTCCCCAAAAGTCTAGCTCTATTCTCTCACAAATACTTACAGAATCCAGTGAAGTATATGTGTAGGATATACTTGTAGCTAAGAGGAAAATCACACAACTCCTTACTCTTGATGACCTACAAGTATTTTTTGAGTCTCCAACTGGCATTTTTCTCTGATTCAAGCTCCTCAAATCAGTTTCTTTTCAATATATGTGTTTGTTCATGTTTGTCCTTAGTATGTCTCTCTTTGGATTGGATGTATTGTTTCCTCCTGCTTCAGGCTATCTAATGACATAGTATTACTATTGAAATTAAGGTAAACTGAGGCACAAAATTTTAAATATGTTTAATTTAAAAAGAGGTCTCTCAACTCCTCAAGTCTGTCAAAAGCCCATGAGTTAGGGCTTACTAGCTTTCATATAATTTTGGGAAGGACAGGAGAACAAAGAAGAGAAAGCATAAAACAAAATAATGGACATAAAGTCTAAAATATCTTAGATGATGGAAAATAATGTGATTGGATGAAGTCAAGAATACAGAGCTAAAAAACCTGGAAAGACTTGCATGAGCTGATGCTGAGTGAAGCGAGCAGAACTAGGAGATACACTGAATGTTCTCCTAGTACACATTAACAGCAACATTGTGAAATAGTTTGGCTCTGTCAGTCAAAGCTCCTCTCAGCAGTTCAGGGATCAAGGACAATCCTAGAAACTGTTATGGAAATGACAACCACATCCAGAAAGCAAACCAAAAACTATGAAGTCTGAACGTAGAGCAAAGCATGCTATGTTCACTTTTTAAAATTTCTTTTTATGTGTTTTCTTTCTTTCTCATGATTTTTTTCCTCCTTAGTTCTAATTCCTCTTTCACAGCTTGACTAATATGGAAAATATATTAAGCACAATTGTACATGCCCAACCTATACCAGATTGTTCACTGCCATGAAGAGGGGAGGAGGGAAGGGAGGATGTTAGAAAAATGTGAAACTCATAAACTTGCAAGCTTATGAGTGTTGGAAACTACCTTTGAATGTAATTGGGGGGAAAAAAGACAAAGCAGTAAAAAAAGAATTCAGAGCCAACAACCCCATCTTTCAACATATTGCTATGGAAAGCTTATTGGGGTGTTTACCTGTATCATTAGTTACTGTCCCAGTGATAATAGTTCAGACTTTCCTGAAGGATACTAGCATTTCAGGATAATAGATTTCCTACACCCACCTGTACCTTGCAAGGCTTCTTAGTGAGATTCTAAATTTCCCTTAATTATACATAGGCAGTAAGAGTGAAGAGATCTTATATTTCTTTGAATTAAGGTAAATCAAAGGACAATTTATCTCAGAGAGGAAAGCTACACTTCTTAACTCAGAGACAAATAAATATGACAGGCAATTTGACAGTATGTTGCAGGTGATATAGAATAAATTCTATTACAAAATTGAATCAAAATAATTTAATTTTCTCATTAGAAATGGATTTGGGATGTTACACTGAAATAATGAAGCTGAGTATCATCCACACAATTTATTTTGCAATGCAAACAGTTGCAGACAAATTGAGTTCAAGCCCAAGAATCCTGACTATTGGCTTCTACTCAATTGATACATGATTTGGAGAGTGAAAAAACAGGAAAAATAGGATGAAGTGATTATGACACCACTTTTCTTATTGGTAGAGGATGTTGGGAGACAATTAGTTGATGAATAAAAGAGTATTCATGGGATCAGGTGATAGCAGAGAGGTGGGTAATTTGGGGACTTAAAAATATCAAGTAACTTAGAAGCAACTGAAATTTAACATCACAAAGTAACAGTTAAAAAAGAAAATGGAATCAGTTATGCTATTTTTAATACATTTCTCCCTTTGATTATAGGGTTTCTATCCTCATGATCACATTTCAATGCTTTTATCTATTAAAGATATCTGAAGATAATGATAACCTAAAAGGGCATCAAAAAGAGTGATTTGAAAATTACAAAGGAAGAGTTGTTGGTGTTGGAACAAAGACTGAAGCACATTTTTTATTATTATTATTTGGGGGAGGGTGCAGGGCAAATGGGGCTGGGTGGCCTGCCTGGGGCCACATAGCAGGGTGATCTTTAGGTGTCTGAGGCCGGATTTGGACCCGGGTGCTCCTGACTCAAGGGCCAATGCTCTGTCTGTCACCCAGCCACCCCTACTATTATTACTATTTTATTTTATTTTGGGTCTTTTTTTTTTCTTCTTTTAGGTTTTTGCAGAGCAGTGGGGATCGGTGGCTTGCATGTCACATGGCTGAGTGATTGTTGGGTCTACGGGGATGGATGTGGGCTTGGATGCTCGTGGCTCCGGGGCTGGTGCTTCGTCCATTGTGCCACCTGGCCATACCTACGATTATTACTATTATTCTTTTTTTAATTTTAATTTTTTTTCTCTCCCCTTTATCGCCCAAGCAAGTCTATATTCACGGGGGTAGGAGTATTTTGTTTACTCTTAAACAAGAATATTTTATTAATGTAAAAAAAACCATTTGTACAAAATGAGAATAAAAAATAAAATTAAATTGTATTAAAAAAATAAATTAATTTAAAAAAAAGAAAATTACAAAGAATATAGTCACAATCTCATATCTTGCCTTAGGAGACAAATTTTGCTAAATAGACTCCGTAGGTAAATTGAGTCAGGCTAAAGAACAAACTAACTTACTATGGAGTAATTTTGAGGGGGGGAAATTTACATACCATCAAAGTAACCAGGAGCATTCAGTGTCAGTGAAATTCTTTTATACAATTAACTAGGGTAATAATTAAGTCATTTGGGGGAGTTGACTCAAACTTCTCTGTTGTTTCTACCTGAGGAGGCTCAAACAGTTAATATTATTATTCCATAAGTTTTAGTCAAGTGAGATTAATGAAACAGAAAACAGGCTTTCAGTTGACAAAAAGTTGCAGAAATAATGACACTGAACCCCAAATAATAAATGAAAAAACTGGGCCTTACCTTTCTTCCAGGAAAACTTAAAAGCATGAAACCAAAAGTTAAAATAATTAAATAATGATCATCAGTAAATTCCTTATAACTGGGTAACCCACTACCAAAGTCTATTTAATCAGCACATTTCATCTTGAGTCCCTGATGTCCCAAGTAGTTGTCTGGTCCCTAGAAATATCTTTCTTTGAATTTTCTGGAATAGGTTTCATACTCTGAACAGCTCTGAAGGGGACTCCTCTTCAATAGATTTCCTTCTCTGGTTCTAAGACTCTTATCTTATACATGAATATGTAATTAATAGTAAATGGATAACAAACCCAAGAATTCATAGGATGTGGAATTGATTACAAATTCAGATGGAAAATAGATTTTTTCACATTTGCATCATATTATAATGATGTTTTAGTATATTATATATATTATCTCTTAATAGAATATATAATATCTCTTCATTAGCAGATTAAGTATTATGCTTACAAAACTTCCATTGTTTACTTGCCCTGATTAATGAAATTTGCTATGAAAGGAAAAAGGAGGGACATGGTTATAGCAATATTAAGCAAAATTAAGTCACTTCAAGGGCACAGACTGTTCTAAGCCATAACAGGGGAGAAACTCCCTTAGCTCTGTTTGATTCCAAGCACAAGTTATATTTGACAGTCAATCTTATAATAAAACTTCACATTTTTCACAGGAAAAAAAGAATGGGAAAATTTCCCCTTCAGAAGGAAAAAACAACAAAACAAATGGTAGTCAAGACCATCAAATTATATGCAACCTTAAAAGGGGAGATATAATACTTCCAATTCTTTAGAACTTTACTTCTCTTAGGATAATTAAAGGGTAGAATATAATTGAAGAGAATGAACCTAAAGGATATGGGTATAATTAGGTCTTATCTCTCAATTGAAGAGGTCCAAGATGATATCACTATATTTGAGACAAAAAGTCCTGAAGAAAAGCAGGGGTTTCAACTTTAAACTTAAGTATCTCATTATCCTTTGACCCACTTTAATTCTACTGTGCTTAGTACCTTGTCTAATGAGGGCATCATAAACTGCAAGGTCCTGAGTCAGTGTCTCTGTAACTTAGTTATTTTTATAGTTCTCAGGTGAGATCTCCAGAAGCTTCCAGTACTTAGAGCCCTTTGAGCATTATAAACTTTGAGGACCTGAGTCAGTGTCTGTGCATATAATACAATATAATCATTTGTAAGGTTCTCAAATAAGACCTCTAGAGACCCCCAGTACTTAGAGATATTTAAGATTCTTGCAGTTAATTTGACCAGGGTTTGACTTGGGAGGGGGGGCAAAGTGGGACAGAGAATAGGCCTCACTAAGTACCCTGGGTGGGGAGGAGCTGGGAGTAAAGTGTGAAAGAAAATAGGTCTTGCTTCAATTAACAAGAGGTACCCTGACTCTGGGGAGGGGAGTAAAGTGTGAGAAAAAAAAGGCCTGGGGGGGGGAGGGGCACAAATAGTTCAAGAAATGATAAGGCTTTGGATGATAATTTGGCTCATGAGGAAGATTGTATGTACTTGAAAGATATTTGAAAAAGGGGTAAGATAAAAAATGATTATAATTTGATGCAATTTGAGTAAATGCTGCTTATCAAGCAATCAAGTAAACAATCTATGATGATTTCTTGATAACAATATGAGCTTATCAAGCAATCAAAAAAATCAAACTGTGATTAATGATACCTGATTACTAGTATTAGAGTGATAAATAACACCAAGAGAAGAAGCATTTTTAGAATTTTAGAGGGAAAGGAGGGAGAATGTGAATGCTGAGTAAATTGTATTCAATAGAATCATCCCAGAGAGGGAATAAGATATATTCCCACTTGGGTTTAAAAATCCAATTTAATCTGGGGGCAGGGGGAGAGTTGGGAAAGGGAAAGATAAGGGAAGAAGGGACTGATAAAAGGAAAGGAAGGGAAGGTATAAATGAAAATAAACTGAAAGTTAAATTTTTAGAAGAAAAGTCAAAGGGGAACGGTAGTAAAACTTTGGTGAAGGGGGAATAAGAGAAAAGGAAAGAGAAAAATATAAATCTTAATTGTAAATGTGAATGGGATGAACTGTCCCATAAAAACAGAATCAGAGAGGAGAATGAATTAAAAACCAGAATTCTTCAATATGTTGTTTACAAGAAATACATTTGAAGCAAAGAGATACACCCAGGGTAAAGGTAAAAGAGTGGAGCAAAATATATTATGCCTCAGCTGAAATAAAAAAATCTAGGGTAGCAATCCTAATCTCAGATAAAGTAAAAGCAAAAATCAATCTCATTTAAAAGGTATAAGGAAGGAAACTACATCTTTTTAAAAGGTACCCTAGGTAATGAAGCTATATCATTACTAAACATGTATGCACCTAGTGGTATGTCATCCAAATTCCTAGAGGAAAAGCTGAATGAATTACAAGGAGACAGAGACAGCAAAACTTTAATAATGGGAGACCTCAAGTTCCCTCTTTCAGAACTAGATAAATCTAACAACAAAGTAAACCAGAAGGAAGTTAAGGTGAATGAAATCTTAGAAAACTTAGATATGATAGACCTCTGGAGAAAACTTAATGGGGATAGAAAAGAATATACTTTTTCTCAACAGTACATGGCACCTACACTAAAACTGACCATGTACTAGGGCACAAAAAACCTTATAATTAAATACAGAAAGGCAGAAATAATAAATACACACTTCTCAGACCATGATGCCATAAAAATTACATGTAATAAAGGGTCTTGGAAAGATAAACCAAGAACTAATTGGAAATTAAAACTTTATCTTAAATAATGGTGGATCAAACAGCAAATAAAAGAATAATCAATAATTATATCCAAGAAAATGATACTAATGAGACATCATGTCAAAATTTTTGAAATGCAGCCAAGGTGGTTTTGAGGGGAAACTTTATATCTATAAATGCCTATATAAATAAAATGGAAAAAGATGAGATCAATGAATTGGGTATACAAATTTAAAAAAGCTAGAAAAAGAATAAATTAAAGATCCCCAATTAAATACCAAATTAGAAATTCTGAAAAATCAAGGGAGAGATTAATAAAATTGAAAGTAAGAAAACCATTGATCTCATGAAAAAAAAAAAACCTAAGAGTTGGTTTTATGAACTTGCCAATAAAATAGACAAACCTTTGGTTAATCTGATTTAAAAAAAAAAGAAAGATAACCAAATTACCAGTATCAAAAATGAAAAGGATAAACTAACCACCAATGAGGAAGAAATTAAAGAGATAATTCAGAGCTACTTTGCAGAACTGTATGCCAATTGGATAACCTGAGTGAAATGGATAAATATTTACAAAAATACAAACAGCCCAGATAAAAAGAAGAGGAAATAAATTACTTAAATAACCCCATATCAGAAAAAGAAATTGAAGAAACCATCAATAAACTCCCTAAGAAAAAATCTCCAGGTCCAGATGGATTTACAAGTGAATTCTACCAAACATCTAAGGAACAATTAATTCCTATTCTACATAATCTATTTTAAAAAATAGAAGAGGGGGGTGTCTAGGTGGCACAGTGGATAGAATACTGGCCCTGGAGTCAGGAGTACCTGAGTTCAAATCCAGATTCAGACACTTAATAATTACCTAGCTGTGTGGCCTTGAGCAAGCCACTTAGCCCCATTGCCTTGCAAAAACCTAAAAAAAAAACAAACAAACAAACAGTAGAGGGAGGAGTTCTGCCAAACTCTTTTTTGACACCACCATGGTGCTGATACCTAAACCAGGAAGAAGCAGAACAGACAAAATTATAGATCAATCTCCTTAATGAATATTGCTGCAAAAATCTTTTTTTTAAAATTAAGGCAATCCAGGGGCGTCTAGGTGGCGCAGTGGATAGAGTACTGGCCCTGGAGTCAGGAGTACCTGAGTTCAAATCTGACCTCAGACACTTAATAATTACCTAGCCATGTGGCCTTGTGCAAGCCACTTGACCCCATTGACTTGCAAAAAAATCCAAAATTAATTGATTAATTAATTAATTAATTAATTAAGGCAATCAGGTCAAAGGACTTGCCCAAGGTCACATAGTTAGGCAATTATTAAGTATCTGAGACCAGATTTAAACTCCAGTCCTCCTGTCTCCAGGGCCAGTGCTCTATCTATTGCTCCACCTAGCTGCCCTGTTGAAAAAATCTTAAATAAAATTTTACCAGAGAGACTACAACAAATTATTACTAGGATAATACACCATGATCAGATAGGATTTATGCCATGTAGACAGGGATGATTCAACATTAGGAAAACACTCAACGTAATTGAACATATCAATAGCAAAACCAACAGAAATCATGTGATTATCTCAATAGATGCTGAAAAAAAGCCTTTGATAAAATACAACAGCCATTCCTATTAAAAAACACTTAAAAGATTAGGAATAAAATAATAAATAGTATCTATCTAAAATCATCAACAAATATTATATGTAATGGCAATAAACTTGGAGCATTTCCAGTAAAATCAAGGATAAAACAAGGATGCCCATTATCAACAATATAGTATTAGAAATGCTAGCAATAGTAATAAGAGAAGAAAAAGAAATTGAAGGAATCAGAATTGCCAATGAGGAAGCAAAACTTTCACTCTTTGCAGATGATATGATGATATACTTAGAGAACCTGAGAAAATCATCTAAAAAAAAACCTTGAAACAATTAATAAATTCAGCAAAGTAGCAGGATATAAACTAAGCTCACATAAATCATCAGCCTTTCTAGATATGAAACAACAAAGCCCAAGAGCAAGAGATAGAAAGAGAAATTCCATTTAAAATCATTGTAAACAACATTAAATACTTTGGAATCTCCCAAGACAAACCCAGAAACTGTATGAACACAATTATAAAGTACTTCTCACAAATAAGGTTAGATCTAAATATTTAGAAAACTGTCAAATGCTCATGGACAGGTTGAGCTAATATGATAAAAATGACAATTTTACCTCAGTGCCACAGCAATAAAACTACCAAAGAACTACTTTACTGAACTAGAAAAAATACTAACAAAAATCATCTGGAGCAACAAAAGGGCATGAATAGCAAGGGAACTGATGAAAAAAATTGTAAAGGAAGGTGACGTAGCTCTACCACATCTAAAACTTTACTATGAAGCAGTAGTCATCAAAACTTCCTGGTACTGGTTAAGAAATAGTGTAATGGATCAGTGGATTAGGATAGGTTCAAAAGAAATTGCAGTAAATGACTATAGCAATCACTATTTGACAAATCCAAAGACTTATCAGCTTCTGGAATAAGAACTTGACAATTTGACAAAAATTGTTGGGAAAACTGGAAAACAGTATGGTAAAAACTAGGCACAAATCCACATCCCACACCCTACAACAAAATAAGGTCAAAATGGGTACAGGATTTAGACATAAAGTGTGACACCATAGATAAATTAATAGACTAAGAAATACTCATCTATCAGCTCTATAGAAAGGGGATACATTTATGACCAAACAAGAATTAGAGCACATTACAAACTGCAAAATGAATGATTTTGACTACATTAAATTAAAGTTTTTGCACTAATAAAATCAATGCTGCCAAAATTAAAAGGAAAGCAGAAAGCTGGGAAACAATCTTCACAACTAGGAGTTGTGATAAAGGTCTTATTTCTAAAATATATAGAAAATTGCATCAAATTTATAAAGTCACAAGTCATTCCCCAATTGATAAATGGTCAAAGGATATGAACAGACAATTTTCAAATGAAGAAATTAAAGTTTTATATAAGCATATGAAAAAATGCTACAAATCGTTATTGATTAGAGAAATGCAAATTAAAACAATAATGAGGTATCATCCTGTACCTTTCAGATTGAAGAAGATGAGATCAGTGATGGAGAGGTTGTGGGAGGATTGGGACATTGATATATTGCTGGTGGAGTTGTGAAGAGATCCAACCATTCTGGAAAGCAATATGGATCTATGCCCAAAGAACAGTAAAACTGCTTCTACCCTTTGACCCAGCAATTCCAATTCTAGGACTATATCCAGAAGAAATTATTAAAATAGGGAAAAGTCTTACATGTTCCAAAATATTCATAGCAGCCCTTTTTGTAGGGGCAAAGAATTGGACATTGAAGGGATGCCCATCAATTGGGGAATAGCTAAATAAGTGATGGTACATACATATTATGGAATACTACTGTTCTGTAAGAAACCATAAATGGTCTGACTCTAGAGAAGCATGGAATGACTTATAGGATAGGATGCTGAATAAAGGGAGCAGAACCAAGAGAACAAGTACACATCAACAACACTGTGAGATGAACAACTTTGATGGAAGCAGCTTCTCTCAGAAGTTCAGAGAACTAGGACAACTGTATTAGACCAGCTATGGACAATGTTATCCCCATCCAGAGGGAAAAAAAAAGCACATAGACAAAAAAAAACAACCTCCAGAATTTATAAAAAATTATCTCTTCTGCATCTCTTTCCCTTAATTCTAATTCCTCATACCAAAAATAACTCATACTAATCTGTAAACATGTTTATCAAAATATGTATGTATAATGCTAATTTGACTGTTCACCACTGAGCAGAGGAGGGTGGGAAGGGAGGGTGGAAAGAAATTTTGGAACTTGAAAATATACATGTGAAAATGGATGAAAATAAATAAAGGAAAAAAAAAGAAAATTTCCCTTGAGAAAGGAAAAGATAAAGAGGAAAATAAATCAAGAGGATCCTACCTTATCACATGCTATGGTTGTCCCTTTAACATTTACCAGGGATAGACATTCACTTGTATTCTCAGACTACAGCATGCAGCATTTCCCTTAAATGGAAGACTACTGACTTTGTGACAATTTAAACAATCATATCTGGAATCAAAAGCTAAGAACTATAGTAAATTACAGTCCCAAGAGATTTTACCTCAACAGCAATATTTCACTAATCACAATTCATGTTTTATAGTTTACAGTGAATACATATGAGGACATTTCAATTTTCCTTAATTTGTAAATAAAGAAAAACCACATCCTAGAGTTTTTACACATTCATGGAAAACCTGATATTTAATTCAAACACCCTAGAAAATTACTGATTGCTTTAAGATTCAAGATTAACAGATATTTGTATTGACCATTAATCCCCAAGGCAAAATAAAATCCCTGATCTAAAGTGCATTGTTACTATATTGATTCAAAGATGTAATTCTCATATATACTATTTATTAACAGATACAATTTAAAATTTTTCATAAATGACAACCAAATATTCTCAGACAAAACTCAAACTTGTAAGATTTCCCACTTTAACTGAAAGATATACTTTATTTTTTATTGATATTTTATTTTTCCAAATATGTCTTATCAAAGTTTTTTCATCATCATCCATATGCATATGTATATTTTTGTTACAAAATTTCCTTCTACCCTCCCTTCCCACCCCCCTCCCTTCAGTGACAAACAATCAGGTTAACATTGTACATACATACATACATATTTTTGATAAACATGTTTACAGATTAGTCATGTTCAGTATGAGGATAGAAGATATACTTTAAAATTTTAACACATGCTATCAGCAGAGCTGATCTGGCCTTATGACCTCATTCAAAGTTCCTTAGGAACCTCACATAAAAGGGTAGAGCATAAGGAATCTGTGCAAAATTCTCTCAATAATAAATTGTCATTTTAAAGCAAATATACCCCATTAAATATTTTACAGTTTTCAGACTTTTTTAAAACCACATTCTTTAACAGCTCATTTTATAATTTAACAGCATTTCTGATACAATGGTCTCCCAGACTTCACAATATAAGAACATTTGAGAAGCAAAATAATAACATACATGATATCCTGTATTTAAAAACATGAAATAGTGTTGAATTTTATCAATTCATAACTTCTAAATTATCTTACATAGAAAATCATCTATCACCTAAAATTTTATAATAATCAATCTAAAAACCCAGGATGAAACTATCCAATATGGAGTAATTACATTGAAATAAAGAAATACTACTACTACTACTACTAATAATAATAATAACAGTAATTAACATCTATGTAGTACTTGTCATACACCAGACACTATGTTGAACACATCACACATTGATCCTCACAACAACTTTAGGAGATGGGTACTATTTTTATCTCCTTTACAGATTAGTAAATTGAGGTGAGGTAATTTGCTTAATATCTAACAAATTTCTTTTTTTATTATTTGTTTAAGGCAATGGGGTTAAGTGACTTGCCCAAGATCATACAGCTAGGCAATTATTAAATGTCTGACGCCGGATCTGAACTCAGTTTCTCCTGACTTCAGGGCCAGTGCTCTATCCACTGCACCACCTAGCTGCCCCTAACAAATTCCTTAATCTCAAATAAAAAATGAGGTTTATATTAGGTTCTGATTTACCACACTTATCCTATTTCGTTTCAGAGCAAAATTTCTTTCAAAACAAATCTGACAAGTCAATAATGGTAACATTTAAAATATCAAAAATTTTACCTAAGGGCCATTAGTTGGCCACCCTTCAAAATTTAGAGCCCATTGTTTTCAATTAACTCATTTTTTGGTATTCCCAGTTCCCCATTACAACCTGGCCCTACCTTCTCATCTTTCCCCAGGCTTTTCAGTTTTAACCACAGGCAAAAGCTAGTGTAGCCTCCTGTAGTTCATGAGACTTTCTAAAGGTTGGAGAATGTACCCCTAGAATGGTCTTTCAGGTGCAAAGTGCTGTGTTTCTCAATCATATCCCAGACTATCTAAAAAACTGATCTTCACTCCATGAAATTTCTCCTTTGATAATTTAACATAAACAGTTTTATACTAACACAATTATTTGCAATACTATTATCTTTTGGGTTTCTTAAGAGCTTACAAAATATATAGTCTTTGCCAGTTTCCTTGGGTGATCTTGCTTCTATTCTACCTAAACAAATAATTCTATTTTAGAAGGCTTTGTAACTTTTACTTTAAGCTTTCCAAAAGACATCTCTAGTTTGGAACATCTTTCTACCTTCTAATATTATGAATATCTATTTCCATTATACACAATGGGGTCTGGGACCAGGCAGTGGTTAGGGTTAACAGTCTCTTTTTCATGGGTCCGTCCCTCTACAATTTTTTTTCCTAACTCTCCTTTTCCATCACTTAATTAAATTTCACTTATTTTCATGTTGCTCCCTGAATTAAACAAGTTTCCTTCTTTTCATGGTCAAGAAAGCACTAATAATTGACAGTTTTATAAGCACCAGATATATTTAAAGTGAAAACTACAAAACCTATTTTTTTCTTCACTTTGGAATTTCACTGGTACTATTTTCAAGCCAGCTTTGATTCTCTTTCTCTAATCAATGAAATCAGTTACTTTCCCCAGGGAAAGAATCATAAGAAGCCATGGTGATGTTTTCCTCTTATTTTTTCCTTAAAACAAATTCTACAAAATGATAGCCCAAAATTTACAAAGATATTTTCTATATCTGTTAAGTGCCTTATCGAATTGGAGGAAGAGAAGGGGATAAGTTCCTGAATTTATCCAGTCTCAGGAATTCTTCCCTTTGAAATCCATTCTCACCAAATTTAGAATTTATGTACGATTCTGCATTTTCCCCTTCCTCTCTGTCATAAATTCTTAACTAGAGTAGTCACATTCTCTTAAAATTCCCATAATTTCCACTTTTGCCATCAGTTTCTGTTTATTGACTAAAGTCTGATCCAGAATAGACTAGAGAAGGATTTGATGACTGTTTAACCATTGTATCCCCCATCTTTTGAAAAATGAAGTTATCAGTAAATCAAGCCAAGAATATATTTTGTTGTTTTTAGTCATTTCAGTCATGTCTGATGCTCCATGATCTCATCTGGGGCTTTCTTGGTCAAGATTCTATAATGGTTTGCTATTTCTTTCTCCAGTTAACTTTGCAGATGAGCAATGGAGGGTAAATAGGGTAAAGCGACTTGCCCTGGGTTGCATAGCTAGTAATTGTCTGAGGCAGGATTTAACTTATCTTAAAGTCCACTATCACTACTACATCATGTCTCTGCATCAGGTTGTTTCATTTCCCCCAGCTTATCTGCTCCCTTTTCTGATTGGGTGGTCAATAATAGTCATCAACAGCAATATTGCTTGGATTCATGCCTCTTAATGTTCATCCAATTGCTTTCCACGTGAATCCCCATTCTGAACCTAGGATTTATTTATATGAGCATATCCTCTTAAAATATCATTTCTTAATATAGACCCACTGTCCCTCTTGATGTTTTTTTCCTTTTAATAAGATATGACCTTCCAAAGCGACTCTATCCAGTCAAGAATCCTATCTCACCAAATACAAATTTACCATGTTGAATTCAAATCTTTTAAATGATCTTGTTTACTACCCTGTATATACTTTATACTTTCCAATATAGAAAGATCATGGGTTTTATTATGGATTCTCTTCATCGTTATTACATCCTTGAATTTACTTATCCTTTCTGTTCTTCTTCTAATGTACCTATTATTTTCTGTAGTATCTAATTTGATAGATTTATATAAGCCAATTTCTCTTCCCCCCCTCTTTTTTTTAGGTTTTTTTTTTTGCAAGGCAAATGGGGTTAAGTAGCTTGCCCAAGGCCACACAGCTAGGTAATTATTTAGTGTCTGAGGCTGGATTTGAACCCAGGTACTCCTGACTCCAGGACTGGTGTGCTATCCACTGCACCACCTAGCTGTCCCCCCCCCTTTCTAATATAAATTCCTAATCATTAGATTTTTAGATTAGATATTTTACTGGCCCTCATCAGACATATTCCTTATCTGTGAAAAAACTCATTTTTTCCTATATTTTAGATCATGGTTCTGAAATTGAAATCCCATTCTCAGATATGTTCTTCTTATTAGGCTCTCCAATTCTTTAACCTGCTTTTCTATTTTGAGCCCATTTCTTCAATTCTCAGCTATGATATTTTAAAAACCACACCATGCCTGAAATATTTAATTTCTTTTAATAATTGTTAACAATGCATTTTGTGAATCATTTGTTCATGAATCAGTAGAAGGGGACAGTTTTTGTTAGGTTTGACAAGTCTTAAGAAGTTCCTGTCCCATATTCCTTCTCAAGAAGAAAATATACCACCTTATTGTTCAGACCCCAACAATACCAAGCAACATTATACATATTTTCTTGCTCTGACCAGTACTGGATGACCCCTCTGCTGGTTGCACCTGACACCTGGTAGGATCATTCCTGGAATCTGTTAAGCCCATTATTTGACGTATTGACTGTTTAAAGGAATACAGTAGGTTTCCCTCTCAGAGGCTCCAGTTTCACTCCAAATGGAATTGAAGAAAAACCATATCCTAATATTTAGAACTGTCCAAATCTCTAATGGGTTGCCATGGTAAATAGTGGATTTCATTTCACTTCGTGTCTCCAAATGAAGACTGATGATCATTCAATAAGTATCCCTTCTGAGAAAAAGTAGAGGAAATTTGAACACTTACTTTGTGTTTTCCTGAAGAAATCCTTGTTGCTTTGCTTCTTCTCTTATGACTCCATGTTTTCCAGTGATTTCCTACAGTCCAGTTATTCATTTTATCCTAAAATACACAAAACTGATCCTGGCACAGAACTGTGTTTGAAATTAAAGGCACACCATGCACAGATCTGGTCCAAACTTATGATTAAGCATTCGTTCTCTCTTCCTTTGGTCCATATACCACTCTGGTATAATAGGCTGTTCCAATCAAACCACAGCAAAATTTTTTGTTTTTAAATATGAAAGCAACATTTAATAAAAGATTGTATTTCTCCAAATTAAAGATAAAGTTCTAGAGAAATTTCCTGGAATTGGCTTTTCAATTTAGAATCTCTGGACATTCATGTAACCTATAATTTGACAAACATACAAATATTTCAACAGATAATTAACTCAAGCTTGTTTTTTTTAAAAGAAAGATTTTATTTATTCTGAGTTTTACAATTTTTTCCTGTAGTCTTGCTTCCTCCCTCCACCCTCCACAGAAGGCAGTCTGTTAGTCTTTGCATTGTTTCCATGGTATACATTGATCTAAGTTGAATGTGATGAGAGAGAAATCATATCCTTAAGGAATAAAAATAAAGTATAAGAGAAAGCAAAATTGCATAATAAGATAAAGTTTCAAGTTTGTTTTTTTTTAAAAAAAATGAGTAACATGGTGAAGAAATTCCTTTTATCAATCAATGCAGAACATTATCTACTCTGCAATTTATGGTTTTATGAGCAGTTAGGTGACACAGTGAATAGAGTGCCAGAAGCAGTCAGAAAGATGTGTCATCCTGAATTCAAATTTGACCTCAGATATTTATTACCTGTGTAACCTTGGGCAAGTCATTCAATCTTGTTTGCCTTAGTTTTCTCATTTGTAAAAGTTAGTTGAAGAAGGAAATGAGAAACTGTTCCAGTATCTTTGCCAAGAAAACCCTAAATAGGATAATAATAAGTCAAATATACCTGAAAAGACTGAACAACCAAATTTATAGTCCTAGAGAGTCAAAAAGGGCATGATAGGTAACATATCCAGAGGCACTCCACCAATATGAATCCAGGGTAATACTAAACCCAAGTTTTCTTTCCCCTTTTTGCACTGTGTTCCCTATCTTAAAGACATAATATACTTTTAATACACAAATTTTCTTATAGTGAGAACTTTAAAAGAACATGGAAGGTACATAAAGTTTTCACATTTGTTTTTGTTTTTTGTGAGGCAATGGGGTTAAGTGATACATGGCTAGGTAATTATTAAGTGTCTGAAGTCAAATTTGAACTTAGGTCCTATTGACTCCAAGGCCATTGCTCTAGCCACTTTGCCACCCAGCTGCCCCCCTTTTATTATTTTAATGAGAAATTTGGCAATATGCAATGTGTAATATAATCTAACCATAATAGTTAACATTGATATAGCACATTAAGTTTGAAAAGTACATTACATGTATTGCATCTGAGTTTGGTTTATGACCCATCTGTGATTTTTGGCAAAGAAAAGAGATCACCAGTTAACCAACACATGAGAATTAAGGTCCAGCCAAAGAAGGGCCAACTACCTGCCCATAGCTATTTGCTGTAACTGACTAAACCCATACATACTTGTACTAGCAGGCTGGAATCAATTGTGATTGAAATTGAATATAATTAATTTTTATTTCAGTAAATCTATGAAACTATACTCAAGATATTCCATGTGATGGTAAAGATTTCAATCCACTCATGTGACTCTTGTCTCTTTCATAGAAATTCTGAAAAATTAATTATAGCTCTTCCTTTCCTACTGTTAATATTCTGTTATGCCCATGTATTCCTAAGGCTGATCATCTATTATTCCTTATTCTTGCTGTGTGACTTGTTCACCTTTTTATCTGAACATGCTTTTTTTTCAGACTTAGGTTTATACTACTCTATCATATTATGGTGTAGCTACTTTTGGTCACCTTGCATCTTTCTATTGCTACTGCATTAGCCACAGCTTTGATTCTGTATAAACAGTCATAAAAGACAACAGGACATAGTAAATAGACACTGGACTACTAGATACTAGAGGCAGGAAGACCTAGTTTCAAATCCAATCTCAAACTATCTTCTAGTCATCTCACCCTGTATAAGTCACTTAATTGCTCTGTGCCTCAGTTTATTCATCTGTAAGGTGAAGGAATTCTACTTAACGGTCTCAAAAACCCCTAGTAACTTAAAGCTATGATCCTCTGATTCATGATTAATGGTCATGCAACATTCCCCCAAAGAATATTGGTGTTAAAAAGGGAGGGGGGTAATAAAGTTGGCAAAGACAGAAATGATATTAGAAGGATTTTTGAGAAAAAAAAATTGTCTCCTACCAACATTAAAAAAAAAAGCATAAAATAGTGAGATGTGTGTTCCCAAAAGTTATTTTCATAGCAGATTCCTTTGTACTTTAGAATTGATTGTACAGTTTGGGAGACCCTGGCACAGGATCATCCAGTATGGTGTACTTTCATCAGAGAAGGTGCTGCACTCTATGAGGAAGGCAGAATTGAATCAACTCAAAAGAAACGTGTCATACATTAAGTTTAGAGTACCTACCCCAGGTGTTCACATGACTATTTGTCCCCAACCTGCGGCAGAACATTCCAAACTCATATTGGTCTGATCAGCCACAGTTGGACATTCTGTAACTTCACTCAAACATCATGATGTCATTTTGGTCTTCTCTGATAATGAAGGACAAAAACCAACCCTCATCCTGTTGATCTTATCAAGTTCACATCAATGATTTCTCAAATCTACTGCTGGTGGAGTTAGGAAATGATTCATTTTTCTAGAAAATAATTGTAAATAAAGGGATAAAAGTAATTAAATTCTTTGGACTTAGCAATCCCATTACAAACCATGTATCCTAAAGAGTCCAAAGAGAGAAGAAAATCTCCAAAGAGCAATTTTTCCGATAGCAAAAACTTGGATGAGGATTGTCCATTGATCGAAAAATGACTGAACAAATTTTGGGGTGTTTTTTATACAATGGAATTTCATTGTGCTACAAGAACTACTCAATATAAAGACTCAAAAAACTTACAGATACAGAATTAAGTGAGAGCAGCCAGTGGAACAATATACACAATAACTACCAAGAGATAAAAGAAAGAAAAAACCTGAAGGTAATTGAACTCTGATTAGTAATGATGACCAAAACAAATGATGACCAGAAAACAAATAATAAAAGAGACTTTAGGTACTTAAATATTGACTCAGAAGGAAAAACTTAATTAAAGTGAAGAAAAGAAATATGCTCTGTCCATTGTGCCACCTAGACACCCACAATAAAATCTTTCTTAAAAAAATAGTAAATAAAAGGGATTTGAATCCAGATTCTCTGACTCCTTCCACTATTCAATTTTTTTAATTAAAATATTTCTTTAGAAAATGAAATTTGAAAGAAAAAAAAAGAAAGGGAAGCAGTTTATGACCAAGAAAGAGACAGAGAACATCATTAAAAACAAACTAGATGATTTTTATTACATTAAATTAAAAGCTTTTGTACAAACAAAACTACCGTAACAAGATCAAAAGACATGTAGTAAATTGGGAAACAATTTTTACAATTAGTATTTCTGACAAAGGACTCATTTCTAAAATATATAGAAAACTGAGTCAAATTAATAGAAAGAAAGAAAGAAAGAAAGAAAGAAAGAAAGAAAGAAAGAAAGAAAGAAAGGAAGGAAGGAAGGAAGGAAGGAAGGAAGGAAGGAAGAAGAAAGAAAGAAAGAAGACATTTTCTAATTGTCAAATGGTCAAAGTATATGCAAAGGCAATTTACAGATAAGGAAATCGAAGTTATCCATAATCATATGAAAAATTATTCTAAATCATTACTGATAAGAGAAATGCAAATTAAAGCATCTATGAGGTACCACCTCACAACTCTCAGACTGGCCAATATGACAAGAAAGGGCAATGATCAGTGTTGGAAGGGATATAGGAAATCTGGGACACTAATGCATTGTTGGTGGACCTGTGAACTCATCCTGGAGAGCAATCTGGAATTATGCCCAAAGGGAAACAAAAATGTGCATACCCTTTGATCCAGCAATACTACTACTGGGTCTATACCCTGAAGAGATTATGGTAAAGGGTAAAAACATCATTTGTACAAAAATATTCATAGCAGCTCTGTTTGTGGTAGCAAAGAATTGGAAATCGAGTGAATGTCTATTAGTTGGGGAATGGTTGAACAAATTGTGGTGTATATGTATGTTATGGAACACTATTGTTCTATTAGAAACCAGGAGGGATGGGAATTCAGAAAAGCCTGGAAAGACTTTCATGAACTGATGATGGGTGAGGGGAGCAGAGCCAGAAGAACATTGTATACCCTAACAGAAACATGGGGGCGACTATCAATCTTAATGGACTTGCTCATTCCATCAGTGCAATAATCAGGGACAATTTTAGGGTATCTGCAATGAATAATACCATCTGTATCCAGAGAAAGACCAAATTACCTTCAATTTTTTTAAAAAGGTGTCTTGTGTGCATATGTATATATGTACATAATTTTGTTACCTCTGATATTTTATTTTCTCCTCAAGGGTATGATTTCTCTCTCAACATACTCAATTTCAATCAAAGTATAGCATGGAAACAATGTAAAGATTATCAGACTGTCTTCTGTTGGGGGGGGAGAGAAGGAGGGGGAAATTATAAAATTCAAAACCTCACAAAAATGATAGCTGGAAACCACTATTGTATATGATTGGGGAAGAAATAAAATCTTTAAAAATTTTAAAAAGAAAAAAAAAACCTAAAAAAAATTTTTAAAAAAGACAAAAGGATTCAGTGAGGTAATTCTCCTGCCCAAGGTAACCTGGAAAATAGTGGGAAAATTGTGTTCCACAGGGTTGGAGAGGCTGCTGCCCCAGAGCAAAGGATCTTCAGCCTCCCAGGAACAACCCCAGGGCTCCTGAGAGTGCCAGTTCCTGGTTGCAGAAGCAGTTTCCTGACCTGCACCCCAGGGAACACTAAGTGCAACTTGGAAGATCAGCAGGGAAACCTCTACCAGAGCGAGCATAGAACCCAGGCCCTCAGCGCTGCCATGGCACTCAGGGCAGTCCAAGTTCTCAGTACAGCGAGCAATCAGTACAGCCCAGATCCAGGAAACAGAAGCAGGCCAGTGGAGCCATCCAGCAGGAGCCTCAAGGCAGCTGTTTCCTGAGTGCTCAACCCACCGAAGGTAAGGGAGTGGAGGGAGACTGCTGAGGTCTGTCCTCTGTCCCTGGAACAGGACTCTGGGGCTTTGACCACATTCAGACCCTGGTCACAGTCTAGGCCCCCCCATAGAGCAGGGACCCCCCACAGCCCCATAGAGCAGGGACTCCTCCCATAACTCCATGGCAGAGGGATGAGCTTGTGGTCATTCACAGACCAGGAGAGCAGTCAGAGCCTCACACACTGAGGTCCTTGTGGGGTTGTCCCAATAATATTCAAAAGCTCAAGAAGCACCCCAAAATCAGGCACAGGTTGGGGAAATGAGTAAACAGAAAAAAAAGCAATTTGACCATAGACAATTACTTTGGTCCCATGGAGGACCAAAATATTCAATCTGAAGTTGAGAAAATTCAAGTTTCTACCTCTAAAGACTCCAAGAAATATAGAAGTTGGGATCAGGCTATGAGAGAACTCAAAAAAATTTTTGAAAATCAAATGAAGGAGATAGAAGAAAAATTGGGGAAAGAAATGAGAGAGATGCAGGAAAAACATGAAAAAGAAGTCAGCAGCTTAGTCAGGGAGATCCAAAAAATTGCTGAAGAAAATAATATGTTAAAAACCAACATAGGTCAAATGGATAAAACAGTTCAAAAGTTATTGGGAAGAAGAATGCTTTAAAAAGCAGAATTTACCAGATGGAAAAGGAGATAAGAAAGCTCTCTGAGGAAAACAAATCCTTCAGATGTAGAATGGAGCTAAAGGAAGCTGCTGACTTTGTGAGAAATCAAGATACAATAGTTCAACACCAAAAGAATGAAAAATTAGAAGAAAATGTGAAACATCTCATTGAAAAAAACAACTGATCTGGAAAAGAGATTCAGGAAATATAATTTAAAAAATTATTGGAATACCTGAAAGCCATGATCAGGAAAAGAACCTTGACTTCATTTTTAAAGAATTTCTACAGGAAAATTGCCTTGATATCCTAGAAGCAGAGGGTAAAATAGAAATTGAGAAAATCCACCAATCTCCCCCAGAAAGAGATCTTAAAAAAAACAACCCCCAGAAATATTATAGCCAAGTTCCAGAATTCCCAAGTCAAAGAGAAAATATTACAAGCAGCCAGAAGGACACAATTCAAATATCATGGAGCAACTACATTAAGTGCTTGTAAGGCTTGGAGTATAATATTCCAGAAGGCAAAAGAGCTTGGAATGTAACTGAGAATCAACTACCCAGCAAAACTGAACATCCTCTTCCAGGGGAAAAGATGGACTTTCAGTGAACCAGGGGAATTTCAAATGTTCCTATTGAAATGACCAGAACTGAACAGAAAATTTGACCTTCAAGCACAGGACTCAGGTGAAGCATAGAAAGTGGAGGAGAAGGACAAATTGTGAGGAATTTAATGAAGATGAACTGCAGGTATTCCTGCATGGAAAAATGATACTAATAATACTCATATGAACCTTCTCATTTAATAGAACAGGTAGAAGGAGCTTTTATAGATGAAGCACAGGAGATAGTTGAATTTGAAGATATAATATATTGTAAAAAAAAGGAGTCAATGGGTGAAAGGGAAAAGTACTGGGAGTAAGAGAAAGGAGAGGTAGAATAGGCTAAGATATTTCATATAAAAGATATTTACTGTAGCTTTTGCAATGGTATGGAAGAGGGGAAGGTGAGGGGGAATAAGGGAATCTTCATTCTCATCAGAAATGTCTCAGAGAGGAAACAGCATACATACTTGATAGAGTATAGACATCTAGAGAAAAAAAGAGAAGGGGGACGGGGAAGGGGGGATGTGAGTGATAGAGAAGATCATAGGAGAGGATAGTCAGATATAACACATACTCTTTTTTACTTTTTGCAAGGTGGTGGGATTGGGTGACCTGTCCTGGACCACAGGGCTGGGTGGTTGCTAGGTCTCTGGGATGGGATGTAGTCTTGGGACCTCTTGGCTCCAGGGCCAGTGCTCTGTCCACTGTGCCACTCAGCTACCCCATAGCACATTTTTGAAGAGGGACAGAGTGAAAGGAGAGAGAAAATATAATAGATGGTAGTGAGGAGGAATGGATGGAGAGAATTACAATCAACAACAGCAGCTATGGAAAAATATGTTTAAAAATGTGGAAAAAACTTCTTTGATGGACTTATGATAAAGAAAGTGATCCACCTGAGACAGAGCTGATGGTATAGGAACACAGACTGAAACACATTGTTTTCTCTTTCTTTTACTTTATTTCTCATGAGGTTTTATATTTTTGTGGGGGGAGGGGGATTGTGTTTACTCTTAAATAAGACTATTTTAGTAATGTGAAAAAATAAATTAAAATTCCATTTGTAAAAATTTTAAAAAAAGAAAACTACCTGTGCCTCTTAATTGAAAAAATTGAAAAACAAAGTACAAAAAAAAAAGAAAAAAGTTGTTAGGTACTAGGTAATTTTGCTATCTCTTATATTTTACTTTTTCCTCAAGGATATGATTTTTCTCTCAACACATTCAATTTTGATTAATGTATAGCATGAAAATAATGTAAAGATTATCAGACTACCTTCTGTAGGGGGTAGGGGGAGGGAAGGGAGGTTGGGGGAAAATTGCAAAATCCAAAACATTACAAAAAATGATAGGTAGAAACTGCTATTATATATAATTGTAAAGCAAAATATTTATTTTTTTAAAAAAGAATGACTATGTATAGCTATGTCCATGCAACTATAGACAAATCAAAATAGAACTTTAGAAATTTGTCTAATTATTGAGAAGTCTACTTAGTTCCATACAGGCAACAGGAGCAGCTACCCAGTAACCAACATATGGTTGAGATATATAGAGTAGCAGTGGCAAATTAAGAAAACCAAAATTTTCAAGTCAGTTCAAATAAAGTACAAGTATATAGACAAAGTCAGAGTCCTCTCAACAAAATTAGTCATTTTTTCAAGTTTCTCAACCAGATAACTAACTATAGGAATAGACTACAAGTCAAAGACTTTTGCATTTCTTTAATAAGTATAGTTTCATTTTAATTTCTCACATAGAGATTTGAAAAATAGTAATTAAAATGAAATCTCAGAAACAGAATATCTGATATCAATGTTTACAAGTTGATCAGGAATTTTGTTGAAATTGAAGGATTTTGGATTAATAAAAAGAGAATTAGTAAACTGTCATATGAATACAGAAGAGCTTATTTTTTTTCCTTACAAAAGCAAATTTCTCAATAGAAAATCCATATGTTCTAGCAGGTGGATCTGTATGGTTTCATTAGCAAGATAACTAGAAAAGCATTTGGAACTCTGCTAGAGGCAAGCTGCACCTGTTAAAGAGGGTGTGTCTTTGGTATTTCTTCAAGTTTTGACCTGCATCTCCTAATAAGACTAAACATGTAATTTCTGGGACATTCATTCCAGTGTTTCAGACATCAGTATCATATGAAAAATGACAAAGTTAGTTTCTCCATTTCATCCTGGCAAACAATTGCTTCTGATCAAAGAATAATGGAAAGCTTTTGAAAAAAGAAATACAAATTACCAATAACTGCATTAGAAAGTGTTAAAACTCTTTCATAATTTGAGTAATACAAATAAAAACAACTCTGAGGTATTACTTTATACCCAATAGATTAAAAAATAATTTAAAATAATATTTGTAAAATTGGCAGGATTTATGGGAAGGGCAGGGAATAGCAAACTATTACACTGCTAGTGGAATTATGAGTTGGTAGAATCTTTTTTGGAAAAAACTATACATGCTCTTTGACCTAGAACTCCCATTTTGAGGAATTTGTACTCCAGTTGTTATTGACAGGAAAAAAGTACATAATTGTAGAAAAATATTTCAGGAGCATTATTTACAGTAGCAGAACTGAAAAAAAAAGCATTTAGGAAACCTCTGCTATATGTGAGGTACTGTTCTAGGTGCTGAAGATATAACGACAAAAACTGGCTTCATAGAGCTATTATTATGTTAAAGGGAAATAATATATTCATTGACTGTTAAATAAATATATATATATATATATAATATTTTTTCATGGCTAGCTCTAGCAAATTGGAAAATTAGCAAAAGCTTCCCATAGTAGTGGCATTTGAACTGGACTTGGAAGCTGGAGTTGAGCAAAGAGTACCTATGAAAAGACATGCAGAAGACAGCCTATACAAAGGTATAAATGGTGGGAGATGCCATGTCATAGATAGAAAATAGCAGGCAGGCAGTTGTACAGTAACATAAAGTAAGAATTTGTTGTTACTCAGTCATGTACAACTCTTCATGACCCCGTTTGGGGTTTTCTTGGCAAAGCTACTGGAGTGGTTTGCGATTTCCTTCTCCAGTTCATTTTGCAGATAAGGAAACTAAGGCAAAAAGGGTTAAGTGGTTTGACTATACAGGGTCACACAGCTAGGAAGTTCATGAGATTGGATTTGAATTCATGACAAAAAGTCTTCCTCTATAATGGAAAATGCCATCCACATTCAGAGAAAGAACTACAGAATCTGAATGAAGATCAAAGTATACTATTTTCTAACATAGAACTCAATCTGGTATAGAAATCTATCTTACTCTAACGTAAAATAGGAGAGGAAAGGGATGGGAGAAAGGGGACAGGGGAGGGTGGGGATGTAGGTGGTAGAAGAGAGGGAAGATTGTGGGAGAAGGTGGGAGGAGGGACAGGATAAAAGGAGAGAGAGAGAGAGAGAATAGAGTCAATGGGGGTGGGAAATACAACTACCAATAGCAACTGCAGGAAAAAATATTGAAGCAATTTCTCTGATGGACTTATGATAAAGAATGCTATCCATCCTAAAGAAGGAGCTGATGGTGTCTGAATAGAAATTGAAGCACATTTTTTTCCCTCACTTTATTTTTCTTGGGTTTCTCTTTCTTGGGGTGGGGGTATTTTGTTTACTTTTACAAACGTGATATGTTTCATGACTACACATTTTTAACCTACACCATTTAACTTGCTTTCTCAATGGGGAGAGTGGGGTGGGAGGAAGGGAGAGAATTTGAAACCCAAGGTTTTGGAAGTAAAATATCAAAAGAGGAAAAATAAATAAATTTTGATCACTTAAAAAAAGTATATATTTTCATATTTTTTAAATTTGTTGTTGGGGGTCTTTTTTGCATTTTCCTTTTTCTGTTTTTTCTTTTTGTTCTGATTCTTCTTTCACAGTGTGACTAATAGAATTATGTGTAACACAATTGTACTTGTAAAACCTTTATCAGATTACTTGCTATACTAGGGTGAGGGAAGGGAAAGATGGGAGAATGAAAACTTTGCAAAATTGAATATTGAAAATTATCTTTACATATAATTGGAAAAATGAATAATAAAAGTTTTTAAAAAATAAATCTTAATGAGTCAAATCCAGAATATCCACTGTACCACCTGACTGCTTCCTTAAATTAATATAGTAATAAGCAATGAAAATGAAGAAGAAATTTGGATCCAGATTTTGAAGGGCTTTAAAACCTTAGAGATATATTGCATTCTATCCTAGAGGAATAATGAGCCCCTAGAACTTCTTGAGAAAGGGAGGGACATATCAATTGGGCAAGGCTGGAGGAAGAATTAAGAGTGAACAGGGCAGCTAGGTGGCATAGTGGATAAAGCACGGCCTTGGAGTCAGGAGTACCTGAGTTCAAATCCAGTCTCAGACACTTAATAATTACCTAGCTGTGTGGCCTTGGGCAAGCCACTTAACCCCATTTGCCTTGCAAAAACCTAAAAAAAAAAAAGAGTGAGCAATGCTTAGAAGTGATGAGATGAATTAGAGGATGCTACAATAATCTACAAGAGAGATGGTGAGGGCCTAAACTGGTGCAGAATGGATGAAAGATATATTAAGAAGGTAAAACTTGAAAACCAATTGGATATAGTGGTTGGAAAAGAAGAAAATATTGAAAATATCTCTAAGGTTGCAAACTTAAATGACCAGAAGAATGAACATCTTCTCAATAAAAATGAGAAAGTTAAGTAGAGAGGAATGTTTATGATGAAAGATAAGAAGTTCTATTAACTTTGATATACCTATGGGACATTCTTTTAGAGCTACTCACTAGGCAATTGATGTCATGGGACTGAAATTTAGGAGACAAACTGGTGAAGAATTTATAGATCTTTGAGTTATTTGCATAGACTTGAATGCATGAGAAATAATGACATCACTAAGACAGAGGGTTTGAAAAAAAAAGTGTGTTCAGAACTCAGCCCTTGATACTCTCATGAATATGAGATACAGATGATGAGCCTGAAAAGGAATGATTAGATAGGTTTGGAAAGAACTATAATAGAAGAAGGATTTTATTAAAAATTACTTGGATGACAAGGAGTTCAGAGAAAGGAGTGATTAACAGGGTCAGATGCTATAGGAGGTCAATATGGCTATGGATTGACTAAAGGCCCTGAGATTTGGAAATAAGATGATCTCATTGGTTACAATGGAGAGGGTGGTTTCAGTTGTGTCAAGAGGATAGAAGCTAAATTTCTAGAGACTGAGAAGTAAATGGAAGGAAAGGAAGTAGAGGTGATGAATGTAGATTGATTTTTCTAATATGCTGCAAAAAGTGAGGAGATAAAAGTGATAGCTTGAGGAAATGGTAGGATCAAGTAAAGTTTTTTAAGGAGTAGGGAGTTCCTGGAAGTTAAGTAAGCAGTAGAGGAACCAAATGATAAAGAGAGATTGAAAATTAGGAACATTATGGGGATGATGAAAAAGACAGTGATCTGTGATAAAAAGAGGCTCTGAAGTCTGAACCCAAGTTCAGATCTCACCTCTGAGACTACCTGTGAGACTTTGGTCTGATCACCTAAAACCTACCTAGGTCCCAGTTTCTTCATCTAAAAAATGAAAAGAATTGGACTCACTCACCCTCCATCTTCAATCATATATCTTTCCATATCATTTCTCTACAATGTTTCCCATATATGTCCCCTTTCTCTTCATTTTTACTGTCATCTCTCTAGCCAGGCCCTCATCACCTCTCTCTTGGAATATTTTCTATAGCCTCTTCATTGGTCTCCCTGACTCACATCTCTTTTATCCATATTCATTCTTTGCAGAGTTGCCCAACTGATTTTCCAAAAGCCCAGATCTGATTCTATCACTAACCTACTCAGTAAATTCCAGTGGTTCCCTATTGTTTCCAGGGTAAAATATGTAGTCCTCTGGGTGGTATTTAAAACTCTTCCCAACCTGACCCTTTCTACTTTTTCAGTCTTCTCATACTCACACTCCCCTTGAAGAAATTCTATTTGATTGTACTGAATTACTATTGCTCACACATAATACACATAATACTCTATCACTAATGTCCATGTCTTTGCAGTGGCTGTTTATGCCTTCAATGCCCTGCCTCATTTCGAACTTTTAGGATTCCCAGCTTCCTTCAAAATCAGACCCAAGCCTTCATTATCTTCTGCAAGCATTTCCTGAATAAGTTTTGCATTCTACTTACGCTGTGTGTCTCTTGCAAATAAATATCTATTTATGTATGTTTCCTTCCCCATTCAAATGTAAGCCATTTTGGGATAAAAATAATTTTCCTTATTTTTTTCCTATAACCCCAATACAGCACAGTGCCTGTTGAATGTGAAACAATGAATGTTTGGTGATGGATTGATCAATTGAACAAACTCCAAATGATAGTTTATTATTTGATGGTGCTTTGTGTCCCTAGACTTAAGCCTGTTTGCCTCATTTCCTTATCTGTAAAATGAACTGAAAAGGAAATGGCAAACCAGTTCAGTATCTTTGCCAAGAAAACTTCAAATAGGGTCAGAAAAAGTTGTACATGACTAAAATGACTGAACAATACCAGTGAGTATGACCTGGTTTGGCAAATAAGAGGAGAATCAGGAGAGAGAAGTATCCCAATATCTAGAGAAGAAAAAGTATGTAAGAGAAGTAATCAACAGTATTAAAACTTGCAGAATTCAAGAAAGATTAGAACTGGGAAAAGGCTTAGATTTGTTGACTAAAAGGTCATAGTAACTTTGAAGAAGGCAATAACATTTTGATGATGATATTGAAAGTCAAATTGCAAAGAGTTTAGAGAGGAAAGGAGAATGTCTTCTTCAAAGAATTTAATCAAGAAAAGGAGAAATAAATAAGAATTCATTTTGTCCAGAAGCTGGAGAAAGAAAGAAACTCCACAGTCAAATATCAGGGTCAAGAGAGAACTTTTAGACTGGCAGAGAGCAGGGTCCAATAAGTTCAACATAATGATATCACTAGAAGATATCCCAGTCATAGTGAGGTATACTGTCCCTCAAAATATGTTTCCTTTCATACATCCCCTCTATGTACATCTCTCTGGCATGTGTTCTGTTTCCCCCTTATGCTTCCCTCCATTAAAGTATCCTATGGCCCTCCATATGTTTCCTATGTCAATGCACTCTATCTAGTGATGTTGTGTGAGATTTGTGGTATGGTGTATCTGGGGTTTATGGGGGAGATATTTCATTGCTATCTTTTTACATGTCATTTCATTAAATGTCTTTATTTTGAACTTATATTCTTTGATAAACTATTAAATTAACAAACAATAGAAAGTGGAGGGAAGGAAGGAAGGAAGGAAGGAAGGAGGGAGGGAGGGAGGGAGGGAGGGAGGAAGATGGAAAACTTATTAAGTGATTAGACATCAAGCACTCTGCTAAGTGCTAAGGATACAAAACCAAAAGTAAGACAATCTGACAATATACTGCTTTCATTCTAATAGGACAAACAATGTTTATAAGAGCATGATGGTGGTCAAAGAAGGGATTTTTTGATCTGAAGAGTCACAAGGACAATAACTTGATCTGAGACAATCAATTGACATAACCTTTCCAGAAGCAGAGGTAGTACTGATCTGATCAGTCTACCTAGACTTAGAGGTAAAAGGTGGAGGATCGGTAGCTTGTACAGGAGTACAGGTGACTGGATGAGATGTGAAGGCATGATCTAAGATTGGGGCAGATAGAAATAGTGAGATAGGTGAGTTTGCCATCACTCACTTGCTTAGCAAAATAGCTCAGCCCTGTAGTAGAAGCTCCATAGTTGTGTGGTTTTAACTCTCCTAGGCACAGAGGGCATGGTATCTGTATGTCACTCCCACCCCGTAAAAATAGAAAAAACATGAAGAACTAAAAGTCCTATAATGCAAGTAGAGATCACTTTATACAACTAAAGTATACTTATATGAGAAAAATCTAAGTTTTTTAATAGTGTCTCATATTTTTCTTATGAAAAAAATGAAAATTAGATGGCAATACAGTCAGTTATAATGGGTTAAATAGCCAGACTCAAAAAAATTAAGGGTCAGTGTCAGTAACAAAGGTCTCCAGTGAAGTATTACAGGGATATGTTTTTGGCCCTGTGTTATTTAACATTTTTGTCAATTACTTGGTTAAAAGAATATCCATGGGCAAGGCATGATATGTGGCCTAGCTTCAACTCTTTTCTTTCTCTGGAATGGCTCACAGTCCCCATATCACCAATCTGCAATCTCACTGGCAGGTTGTAGATAATTTTAGAGATAGCCAGAAAGCAGCAACTTACTCTCAGGATCCTAGGATTAACCATGATGTGGCAAAGCTATCTAACAAATCTTCACAACTGTTGTTCCTGAACCCCCATCACTGTTTCTCATTTAAACAAATCAGCCAAGATAAAATCATTAACTTTTTAAAAAATATTTTTTGTTTTCCAATTAAATACCATAGAGGTTTCTACCTATCATTTTTGTAATGTTTTGAATTTTACAATTTTCACCCAACCTCCCTTTCCTCCCCCCACCCCCACACAGAAGTCAATCTGATAATCTTTACATTGTTTCCATGCTATACATTGATCAAAATTGAATATGTTGAGAGAAAAATCATATCCTTGAGAAAAAAATAAAATACAAGAGATAGCAAAATTACCTAGTACATAAGACAACTTTTTTTAAAAATTTAAAATAATAGTCTTTGGTCTTTGTTTAAACTCCACAGTTCTTTCTCTGGATACAAATGGCATTCTCCATCACAGATACTCCTAAAACTGTCCCTGATTATTGTGCTGATGGAATGAGCAAGTCCATTAAAGTTGATCATCACCCCCCCCTATTCCTGTTGATGTGTACAATGTTCTTCTGGCTCTGCTTCCCTCACCCGTCATCAGTTTATGCAAGTCTTTCCAGGCTTCTCTGATATTCCATCCCTCCTGATTTCTAATAGAACAATAGTATTCCATAACGTACATATACCACAATTTGTTCAGCTATTTGCCATTTGATGGACATCCACTTGATTTCCAATTCTTTGCTACCACAGAGCTGCTATGAATATTTTTATACAAGTGATGTTTTTACCCTTTTCCATAATCTCTTCAGGGTATAGACCCAGTAGCGGTATTGCTGGATCAAAGGGTATGCACATTTTTATTGCCCTTTGGGCATAATTCCACATTGTTCTTCAGAAAAGTTGGATGAGCTCACAGCTCCACCAACAATGTATTAGTATCCCAGATTTCCCACATTCCTTCCAACAATGATTATTGTCCTTTCTGGTCATATTGGTCAGTCTGAGAAGTGTGAGGTGGTACCCCAGAGATGCTTTAATTTGCATTTCTCTAATCAATAATGATTTAGAGCAATCTTTCATATGACTATGGATAGCTTTGATTTCCTCATCTATAAATTGCCTTTGCATATCCTTTGACCATTTGTCAATTGGAGAATGGCTTGGTTTTTTTTTATAAATTTGACTCAGTTTTCTATGTATTTTAGAATTGAATACTTTGTCAGAAATACTAGAAGCCATTACCTCTTTTTTTCATTTTAAAATTTATTTATTTATTTTCATCCATTTGTACATGTATATTTTCAAGTTACAAAATTTCCCTCCACCTTCCCTTCCCACCCCACTTCCCCTCAACCAGGAGCTGTCAGGTTAGCATTTTACATACATATTTTGCTAAACATATTTACAAATTAGTAATTTTGGGCATGTGGAATTAGGATTGAGGGAAAGAGATACATAACAGATAATTTTTATAAAGTATTCATCAGATTCAGAAGGGTTGGATTTTTTTTCCTATTTTTTTTTGTTCCAAAATATTCATAGCAGCAATTTTTGTAGTGGCAAAGAATTGGAAATTGAGGGGATGCTCATCAATTGGGGACTGCCTAAACAAGTTATGGCACATGAATACTAAGGGATATTATTTTTCTATAAGAAACCATAAATGGTTGGACTCTAGAGAAGTGTGGAATAACTTATGGGATCTGATGCTGAGTGAAGGGACCAAGAAAACAATGAACACATCAACAATATTATGAGATGAACAACTTTGATAGAAGTAGCTTCTCTTGACAATTCAGGGAGCAAGGACAACTATATTTGATGGACTGGTTATGGACTATATTATCCCCAACCAGAGGAAGAAAAACAAAACAAAACAAAACAAAACTATTAACTCTTAATTGTGAAATGTTTACTTCAAAGAACGCAAAACAATAAAAAAAATTTAACATAATGATTCACCCATAAACTTAGATCACACTATCACTCAAGGTAAACATTGTCTATGGGGAAGAATGAGGATACTCTTACAGAAACCCTATAAGGAAGCCCATGAGTAGGGTGATCCATGTGCAAATCATAATTCTGTAGTATATTATATATGATATATAGATATATAGATATAGATATATAGATATACATATATAGTTTATAGTATAGGCCTAGATGTCATTGAAATCTTCTCTGCTGGAAGTTTTATTCAAACCACATATTGACTGGTCTCTAAAGAAGTATTACTCCCATTTAGTAAAAAAGCAGTTCCTCTAGACCTGGGGTCTACAGATTTAGTCAGAGTTGCTATCTTAGATGATCTCTGAAGGATTTCCCCCAGGTAGTAAGCAGACAGACACCTGAGGGTTTTCCTTCCCTCAAACCATGGGTAGTTGAAAAGGGAAAGTCAAGTATGACCTTCCTTTCCCCAACCGGCTCTGTTAACCAGCAGTTTTTTTCTTCCCAAACAATGCTTTTCAGATCCCAGCAGCAAATGCAAAGTCTATCTTTTTCTAGTCATCTCAGCAAGGTGGCAATGCAAATCCTAAGTCCTTCTCTCAGCTCTTTACTTCCTTTATTTCTCTATAAACAATCTGCTCAGCTGGACTCATCTAACTTGAGTTTTTTACAAACAGCAAGGGGAAGTTTCAATTCTGAGTGCTACACACAACTTGGGGTATTTCCATTTTGTTTTGGGGTACTAATTCTCTCATGACTTAAAAAAAATTCCTTTTGTGAAGTAATACCTCTATCTAGCTTGTTATTATTTCAATAGTGATCCATTCTTCAAGATCCCATTTGGGGTTTTCATGGGGGAAATCTCCCCAAACCTTAGGTTTTAAATAATTTTTCACAACCTTGTGTCCAAGCTCTAGGTCTGAGTAAAGGAAACTGGCATCTTTATCCTAGAAGAGAGAAGGCTCAATAAGGACGTGATTATTTTTCCATTGTCACTTGACAATGGAAAGTTTTCATGCAGAATATAGATTCAACTTGTTCTACTTGGCTTGCTAGAGCAAAAATGAATGGGAAGAAATTACAGAAAAATTTAGCCTTTTTGTTAAGAATAAGTTCCTATAAGGAAAATATCAAAAAGTATGACCTCTCCTGGGATAGAGCTGTGGGTTCATGAAAAATGTAATAATGGAAGGATTGCTTTGTACAGTCTAGGCATTTGTGTATTACTCTTATTGCTGTTCTGTTATATTGACATTAATAACACATGTTGGAAATTTAAAAATGGTTTTAAAGTAGTCTGAAAGGTAATTTGTATGTTATAAGGAGCAGCTGGGTGGCACTGTGGATAGAGCACTGGTCCTGGAGACAGAAGGACCCGAGTTCAAATTTGGTCTCAGACACTTAATGATTACCCAGCTGTGTGACCTTGGGCAAGACACTTAACCCCAATTGCCTTGCCAAAACAAAAATAATAATTTATATGTTTAGAATGGCTAGTAGCTAAACAAGCTTATGTATAGAAGTTTCTAGCTATATAAAGAACTGGGAATATTTTGGAGACCTATATATGTGTGTATATAAGAAAGATAAACACAAGATAATATGAGATTTTTCTATGCAATCTCCTGTGTTTATTTGGGTAAAATACAACAGGCTAGAAGGAGGATTCTCTAGCCAAGGGGAATCTGATATGCCATCTTTATATAGAGAGATAGAGTAGATAAGATTTCAGACAAAGGGATGCTTCTAGTAAGGTAGGAGATGAGGCCATAGGGCCAGTCATAGTTAGAATTCCTGGTTTTAGCAAAGACCTAGAAAGGATACTCAGAGCTTTAGGAAGGGGAGTCATTAATTGGGACCCCATTAAGATTATAATTGGAATTTAGTGAATTGTATTCACTGGAAGTTCTAATTAGGTAAAACAACTATTTTAGATCATGGGACTTTTAATCAATTTTCCCTTTTTTAAATCAGATACCAGGATGGTTAGCAAAAGGAAATGCTACTGGGTCAATGTCATGTTTTTGGAGCCAAGGAAGCCAACAGGCTAAAGATGTCAGGTGACAGGGATGTGCTGCCAAAGCTGTGGCTTCTCAGTATGGCCTGATATTGAACCCTTTTGACTTCATTTCCCCAAAATGACATTTGGATAATGCCTCACCTGAAAGAATAAATCTAGCCTAAGATATTTAATTACGCACATGATCTCTGCCTGGACACTGGCATTCAATACTTATATCTATAAAGGAATTTGCCTTTAATGTCCCAGATCTTTATAGTTACTAAGCAAACCAGAAAAAGAAGTTTTAGGTGGATTAGATCTAATAGCCAGAGATAGGTTAGTTGTGTGGCTCTGATACCTGCTATCAGCTGCATGTTAAGATAGGAATTAAGTTTTCTTATTTTTTATTTAGAGGGGATATTTAGGTAAGAAGAATGGGGAATTCTTAGGATAACTAGTTTCAAGGCCTCCTTTAAGGAAAGGAATGTGAGTCAGATAAGTATATCAGGAAAAGGAAAATCTATGGTATATTTGGGAATATTTGGGGGGGAAATTCATTTTGATTAAGGATGTTTGAGTCATTATTGTAATGAGAGCAAAGGCTAAGATTGTTTTATTCTTAAACCATATGTTGAGTATTCTTTGAACTAAGATTATTGTTGAATGTATATGTCCCAAGCTTAAGTCAATGTGATAATTCTCATTGGGAGTTTGCTCATGTAGTAAAACACTAATGGAAGTTTATTGTGTTAAAGTGAAGTATGTATGTCAATATGGCAATAAGGCAAAATGTAAATTATAAAAAGCTCCAGAATCTCATTGTCTTGTGATAAAAACATTGTTTTGGTCTGAGTAAAACATTAAGCAGTTTCTTTACCAGAAGAGAAGGTCTCAACAAGTCACCAGAGCAAGAGGACTTTTTAGAAAAGATTCAGAAGACATAGAAGGATGTTGGATGTCTCCAGGGGAGAAGAGAAGAGAGGAGAGACACTAGACCAGTTTATCTCTACCATCTCTTGCCTACGTGTACATTGTTTATCTGTAACTCCCCCTTGGTTATATAAATGTGACACTCCTACTTATGCCCCTCTCCTTATGGAAAGAGAGGAGAGGCAGGGTGAAGATGTTCTCCACCGAGAGAAAAGGAGAGAGATTATTGGGTGGTATGGTTATATCCTACATGAGTCTATATATATCCTATCTAGGGAGAGTCCTATCTCGGATTTAGACAAAAGGGTATTATTAATGGTGGGAGGAGAATCTGGCTCACAGAAGTCAATACCTAGTCTTTTGATGAAGCTAAGTGTTGGACTTGCGATGGTCCACAGCAGTTTGACAATTGGTCTTGGATGCTGGTCCCCCTGAGTCCAACCTAGATTATCAGTTCCTGGTCAAAGGTGCACTATGTCACAGAATTTTGGTCCGGTGGAGATAAACACCAGTGGCATATGACTGAGTCAGTCTAGGGTGACTGTTGTTTGCACCACTCTGGACAGGATATTTTCCTGGGGAGCAGCAAATGTCTGGACATGTCCAGAAGCAGGGTACACATATTCTGGACTGTACAATTTAAAGAGATAGGTGGACTGAGACTCGTGTTAGATGTAATGATGATACCTGAATCCCTTGTAAAGATGCACAGACTGGGGGGACTTGTTAAGGGAAAATGATTATGAGTTAGTATGGACTTGCAAGGAAAGTGTGAAAATGGCCATTTGCAAGAAAAATGATTTAAGGAACTTCACGAGTTATTTTCATACATTTTTCAGACTCTAACTTCAATAAATTCAACTTTTGCCTTCTTCCTAGGCCTTTCCCTTTCTGAGGATTCACTCAGAGTTAGTTATTTGCCAGAATTATCCAGGTATCATATCCTTTCTTTTTTCCTGTGATTTGATTTTTTTTTTTGGAAAACACTAAATGGTGCCAAGTTTTAACAAATTGTGTGGTTAGAAGGTTTAGTTGGATTGGTTTATTTGCTGATTGATTGATTTGGCCCTGCTACAAATAAGTCTATCTGAAAATACACTCCAGCTCCAACAGATCCCCAGAACTAATTTGACTTAGCACTATTTATAAAGAACAGTAACTAAGTTTTATAACAAATCATACCAAATTGTTTTTTTCCGCCTTTTTGCTGTCTTTAGCCCATTGTTAAATGTGTCTCTAAACATATGGCCACAACTTATCCATGTGCTAAACTGGACAACTGGACCCTGAAATATCAAGGTGTTTTATATATATATATATATATATATATATATATATATATATATATATATGTATAATGTATAATACATATATATATGGTTCTCTCAAAATCTTAAAAAAATAAAATAAAGGGTTCTGTTCAAAGACTTACTTAAATCTTATACTTTCATGACCTTCAGTTTTTCCTAATGAAATAGATACAAATGAGAACATATCTTTTGCCTAGCATAGTTTTTATGAGGTCATGTATTTTGAATTCAGGAACAAAGTGAGAACATTAAATGACTAATCATACTTCCTCTGTAATGGAACTCTTCAGCAGATACTACAAGATTAGACACTAATTGGGGTGTAATAGTACTTAAAGAAATTCAATGTCTGACATATGATGTAATGTATTGAGGACAGACTACCTTAATCAGTCACAAAATATCCTTTTGACATAAGAATAGAAAAGAGAGATATGTCCTTGCATGGACCAAGTCATATTTCATCATAAAAAATTTAACACACAAAGAAATAAGTCCTTCAATAAAGAAAAATTGAAAGATAGTTTACTTATTGGTCTCTGCCTCAAAGTTCTTTCTGTTCCAATCTAAACTTCACAAAAAAGCCAAAATGATTTTCCTAAAGTTCTGTCACCTCCTTGCTCAATAAATTTCAGTGACTCCCTGTTTTCAATACAAGGTCCTTTGTTTGGTATTTAAAGCTCATTATAGGGGCAGCTAGGTGACATAGGGAATAGATTACCTGCCCTGGAGTAAGGAGGGCCTGACTTCAAATCAAACTCAGATACTTAACACTACTTTACCTGTGTGACCCTGGGCAAGTCACTTAAGCCCAGTGCCTTGCAAAAAAAAAATTTTAAAGCCCTTTATAAGCTGATCTACATTTCTACTATTATTTATGTTTGTTTGATTTTGGGGTTTTTTTGGTTAATTTTTATTTATCTTATTTTTAATTTATGGAATAAAACAAACAGTTTTATAACAGTACAATAAAAAGATTGTACATAAAACTGCAAATTATTATGTACAACTTGGTATTCCTTTTAAATGCATAATAAAGTTATCCTATAAATTTCTTTTTTCTTCCCTCTTAAGATGGTTACTGTAAAATCATTAAGGGCCCAAATCACTCTGGCTTTTCTTGATTGATCAACAATGGGGCTCAGGCTAAGCCTACCTGGCTATTGTTTGGGCCTTGATTGGGTTAGAGTTAATTTTTCTTCTCCCAGATTGATTTATTTTATTTTATTTTATTTTTTTATTAAAGATTTTATTTATTTTGAGTTTTACTTTTCCCCTAATCTTACTTCCCTCCCACCACCCCCCACCACCATAGAAGGCAGTTTGTCAGTCTTTACATTGTTTCCATGGGAAACATTGATCCAAATTGAGTGTGATGAGAGAGAAATGATATCCTTAAGGAAGAAACATAAACTATAAGAGATAACAAGATCAGACAATAAGATATCAGGGGGTTTTTTCCCTAAATTTAAGGTAATAGTCCTTGGTCTTTGTTCAAACTCTGCAGTTCTTTCTCTGGATACAGATCGTATTCTCCATCGAAGACAGTCCCAAATTGTCCCTGATTGTTGATCATTGCCCCCATGTTGCTGTTAGGGTGTACAATGTTTTTCTGGTTCTGCTCATCTCACTCAGCATCAGTTCATGTAAATCCCTCCAGACTTCCCTGAATTCTCATCCCTCCTGGTTTCTAATAGAACAATAGTCTTCCATACATATACCACAGTTTGCTAAGCCATTCCCCAATTGAAGGACATTTACTTGATTTCCAATTCTTTGCCACCACAAACAGGGCTGCTATGAATATTTTTGTACAAGTGATGTTTTTACCCTTTTTTATCATCTCTTCAGAGTATAGACCAAGGAGTGGTATGCTGGATCAAAGGGCATGCACATTTTTTTTACAAATAATGTTTTTTATGCATTAATAAAATATTCTTGTTTAAGAGTAAACAAAATACCCCCCTCCCCCCCAAAATATAGACTCACTTGAGTGATAAAGGGAAAAGAAAAAAAATTAAAATAAAAAAATAATAGTAATAATTGTAGGAATGGCCAGGTGGTGCAATAGATGGAGCACCAGCCCTGGAGCCAGGAGCACCTGAGCCAGTATCCAGCCACATACACGCAACAATCACCCAGCCGTGTGATATGCAAGCCACCCCAACCCCACTGCCCTGCAAAAAACAAAAAAATGAAAAAAAAAGACCCAAAATAAAATAAAATAGTAATAATAGTAGGGGAGCTGGGTGGTGGACAGAGCACTGGCCCTTGAGCCAGGAGCACCTGGATCCAAATCCAGCCTCAGATACCCAACAATCACCCTGCTATGTGGCCCCAGGCAGGCCACCCAGCCCCATTTGCCCTGCACCCTCCCCCAAAATAATAATGATAAAAAATGTGCTTCAGTCTGTGTTCCAACACCACCAACTCTGTCGCAAGTGGATCACATTCTTTATGATGAGTCCATCACAAAAGTTACTTCCATATTTTTCCACCATTGCCATTGCTGATCGCAACTCCCTCCTTTCGTATTTCTCCACTACCATGTACTATATTTTCTCTCTCCTTTCACTCTGATTCTGCTGTAGGGTAGCTGAGTGGTGCAGCAGACAGATCCCTGGTCCTAGGGCCAAGAGGCCCTAAGCCCCCATACCATGCCTTAGGCCCAGCATCCACCTGGCCCTGTGATCCCAGACAGGCCATCCAATCCCAGCCCCTTGCAGGAAGTAAAAAAGAAAATGTGTTATATCTGATCACTCTCCCCCTATGGTCCATCCTCTCCTCCATCACTCACATCCCCCCCTCCCCCTGTCCCCCCATCTCCTTCTTACTCCAGATGCCTATACCCCATTGAGTATATATGCTGTTTCCTCTACTAGCCACCTCTGATGAGAGCAAAGATTCCCTCATTCCCCCTTGCCTTCCACCCTTCTATAGCATTGCAATAGCTCATTGTAATAAAGAAAAATTTTATTATATGAAATATCTTGGCCTATTCCCCCTCTCCTTTTTCTTTCTCCCATTGTATTTCCCTTTTTTTCTATTGACTCCATTTTTACACCATATTTTATCTTCAAATTCAGCTTTCTCCTGCGCTTCAACTATAAAACCTCCTTCTACCTGCTCTGTTAATTGAGAAGGTTTATATGAGTATTATCAGTGTCATTTTTCTATAAGGGAATACATGCAGTTCATCCTCATTAAGTCCCTCATATTTTCCCCTTCTCCTCCAATCTCTATGCTTCACCTGAGTCCTGTATTTGAAGATCAAACCTTCTGTTCAGCTCTGGCCATTCCAACAGGAACATTTGAAATTCCCCTAGTTCATTGAAAGTCCATCTTTTTCCCCTGGAAGAGGATATTCATTTTTTCTGGGTAGTTGATTCTCGGTTGCATTCCAAGCTCTTTTGCCTTCCAGTATATTATATTCCAAGCCCTACGAGCTTTTAATGTAGTTGCTGCTAAGTCCTGTGTGATCCTTACTGTAGCTCCATGATATTTGAATTGTGTCCTTCTGGCTGCTTGTAATATTTTGTCTTTGACTTGGCAGTTCTGGAACTTGACTATAATATTCCTAGGGGTTGGTTTTTTGGGATCTCTTTCTTGGGGGGGATTGGTGGATTCTCTCCATTTCTATTTTGCCCTCTGCTTCTAGAATATCAGGGCAATTTTCCTGTAGTAATTCTTTGAAAATGATGTCAAGACTCTTTTCCTGATCATGACTTTCAGGTATTCCAATAATTTTTAAATTATCTTTCCTAAATCTGTTTTCCATATCAGTTGCTTTTTCAATGAGATGTTTCACATTTTCTTCTAATTTTTCACTTTTTTGGTTTTGAAGTAATGAGTCCTGATTTCTCGTAAATTCATCAGTCTCCCTGAATTCTATTCTTTGTCTGAAGGATTTGTTTTCCTCAGAGAGCTTTCTTATCTCTTTTTCCATCTGGCCAATTTTTCTTTTTTAAAGCATTCTTCTCCTCCATAATTTTTTGAACTGTTTTATCCATTTGACCTGGTTTTTAGCATGGTTTTTAGCATGCTAGTTTCTTCAGCATTTTTTTGGATTTCCTTGACTAAGCTGCTGACTTCATATTTTTCCTGCATCTCTCTCATTTCTTTTCCCAGTTTTTCTTCTAACTCCCTCATTTGATTTTCAAAGTCTTTTTTGAGCTCTGTCATAGCCTGATCCAAATTTCTGTTTTTCTTGGAGTCTTTAGATGCAGGAGCTTGTGTTTCCTCATCTTCAGACTGAGTATATTGATCCTTCTTGGGATCATCGATAATGTATTTCTCAGTAGTGTTCCTCTTTTTTCTCTGCTTGCTCATTTTCCCAGCCTAAGCCTGTTTTGGGGGTGCTTCCTGAGCTTTTGGGACACTCCCACAAGGGTCTCAGTGTGTGAGGCTCTATCCTCCCTCCTGGTCTGTGAATGACCATAAGCGCCCCCCTCTGCTACAGGGCTGAGGTGGCAGGGGCCCCTGCTGTTCTATGGGGCGGGGGGCCTAGGCTGTGATCAGGATCTGAATGTGTTCAGAGCCCCAGAGTCCTGTTCCAGGGACAGAGCTCAGCATTCTCTCTTTACTCCCCTCCCTCAGCTCAATGGGCTCATGTCCTAGGGGCTCCTGCTTCCTGGCTCTACCTGCTTATGTTTCCTGGATCTGGACTGGCTTACCTTGAGTAGGAGAACTGCCTCACTGGGTCCCTCTGTGCGTTCTGTCTCTGGAAAATTTAGTTAAAGTCCTTAGTTTCAAAGATTTATGAGAGAGCGCCTAAGACATAATCCACTCTTGTCACCATCTTGGCTCCGTCCCCCACCATTTCTACTGTTATTATAAATTACTCCCCTTTGCCTGTTCCAGACAAGCTACTCTTCATACAATTACTCACCCAGGACACTATCTACCATCTCCATGCCTTTGGGCAGGCTATCCCTCATTGTTGGAAGTTATTCCTTTCTTACCTTTGTCTCTTAGAATCCCTAATTTTTCTCACAACTCAGCTTTAATAATATCTTCTAGGAACTGATAAAAGAGAAGGAAAGGAAAGGTATAAGTGAAAATAAACTGAAAGTTAAATTTTCAAAAGAAAAGTCAAAGTGGAAAGGTAGTAAAATATGGGTGAGGAGGAATAAGAGAAAAGGAAAAAGATAAATATAAATGAAGAAAGATAGCATGGAGGGAAATGCAGAATTAGTAATCTTAACTGCAACTGTGAATGGGCTGAACTGTCCCATAAAACAGAAACAGATAGCAGAATGTATTAAAAACCAAAATCCTTCAATATGTTATTTACAAGAAACACATTTGAAGCAGAGAGATACACACAGGGTAAAGGTAAAAGGTTGGAGCAAAATATATTATCCTTCAGTAGAAGTAAAAAAATCTTGGGTAGCAATCCTGGTCTCAGATAAAGTAAAAGCAAAAATCAGCATTTGCAGTAAATTCACGGGTGAAACAAGGATGACCATTATTCCATTACTATTCAATATAGTTTTGGAAATGCTAGCTGTAGCAATAAAAGAAAAATAAATTGAAGGAATCAGAATTGCCAATGAGCAAGCAAAACTTTCACTCTGCAGATGATATAAGAACCTGAGAATTTCATTTTAAAAAACTCCTTGAAACAATTAACAAATTCAGCAAAGTACAGGATATCAAATAAACCCACATAAGTTATCAGTCTTTCTATATATGAACAACAAAGCCCAAGAGCAAGAGATAGAAAGAGAAATTTGACTTAAATAACTGTAGACAACATTAAATATTTGGTAACCTCCCAAGACAAACCCAGAAACCATCTGAACATAATTATAAAACTCTCCTCATCCAAATAAAGTCAGATCTAAATAATTGGAAAAATGTCAAATGCTCATGTGGATGGGTCGAGCTAATATAATAAAAATGACAATTCTACCCAAATTAAATTACTTATTCAATGCCATACCAATCAAACTACCAAAGAACTACTTTACTGAGCTAGAAAAAATACTAACAAAATTCATCTGAAGCAACAAAAAAGTAAGAATAGCAAGGCAACTGATGGGGAAAAAAAAGTAAAGGAAGGTGACCTAGCTCTACCAGATCTAAAACTATACTGTAAAACAGCAGTCATCAAAAGTGCCTGATACTGGTTAAGAAATAGAGTAATGAATCAGTGGATTAGGATATGTTCAAAAGAAACTGCAGTAAATAACTACAGCAATCTACTATTTGACAAACCCAAAGACATTAGCTTCTGAGATAAGAACTCACTATTTGACAAAAATTGTTGGGAAAACTAGAAAATAGTATGGCAAAAACTAGGCATAGATCCACATTTCACACCCTATAACAAAATAAGGTCAAAATGGGTTTAGACATGAAGAGTAATACCATAGATAAATTAATAGACCAAAAAATATCCTAGCTATCCAATCTATGGAAAAGGGATACATTTATGACCAAACAAGAATTAGAGTACATTATAAACTACAAAATGAATGATGTTGACTATATTAAATTTAAAAGTTTTTGCACTAATAAAATCAATGCTGCCAAAATTAGAAGAAAAGCAGAAAGCTGGGAAACAATCTTCACAACCAGGAGTTCTGATAAAAGTCTCATTTCTAAAATATATAGAGAATTGCATCAAATTTATAAGGTCACAAGTTATTCCCCAATTGATAAATGGTCAAAGGACATGAACAGACAGTTTTCAAATGAAGAAATTAAGGCTATATATAATCAAATGAAAAAATGCTCCAAATCACTATTGATTACAGAAATGCAAATTAAAACAACAATATCATCTCACACCTATTAGATTAGCCCAGATGAGGAAAAAGGGAAAATGATCAATGTTGGAGAAATTGTGGGAGGATTGGGACATTGATGCATTGCTGGTGGAGTTGTGAATGGATCCATCCTTTCTGGAGAGCAATATAGAACTATGTGCAAAGAGTAATAAAACTGTTCGTACCCTTTGACACATCAATTTCAATTCTAGGACTATATCCAGAAGAAATTATAAAAAAGGGAAAAGTCCTACATGTTCCAAAATATTCATAGCAGCCCTTTTTGTAGTGGCAAAGAATTGGAAATTGAAGGGATGTCCATCAATTGGGGAATGGTTAAATAAGTTATGGTACATGAATACTATGGAATACTACTGTTCTATAAGAAACCATAAATGGTCTGACTCTAGAGAAGCATGGAATGACTTATAGGATCTGATGCTGAATAAAGGGAGCAGAACCAAGAGAACAAGTACACATCAACAACATAATGAGATGAACAATCTTGATTGAAGCAGCTCCTCTTGACAGTCCAGAGAGTTAGGACAACTGTATTTAACTGGTTATAGACTATATTATCCCCCAACCAGAGGAAGAAAAACAAAACAAAACACACACAGAAAAAAAAACCAAATCTTCTGAATCTGATGAACACTTTATAAAAATTATCTCATATATCTCTTTCCCTTAATCCTAATTCCTCATTCTAAAAATCACTAATTTGTAAATATGTTTAACAAAATATGTATGTAAAATGCTAACCTGACTGTTCCGTGCTGAGGGGAAAGGGGTGGGGAGGGTGAGCAAAATCTTGTAATTTGGAAATATGCATGTACAAATGGATGAAAATAAATAATTTTTTTGCAAGGCAAATGGGGTTAAGTGGCTTGCCCAAGGCCACACAGCTAGGTAATTATTAAGTATCTGAGACTGGATTTGAACCCAGGTACTCCTAACTCCAGGGCTGGTGCTCTATCAACTGCGCCACCTAGCTGCCCCTAATAAATAAATAATTTAAAAAAAATAATAGTACCTTCTACATGTGTTCTCTCTTGAGCCCCTCATTTCTAAAAGTTAGTGCCTAGCCTGCCAATTACCTTGTATTTGTTTTATATGCTCTTTTGTACAAGTTGTCTGATCCTGGGCAAGTCACTCAAACCTATATGCCTTAGTTTATTCATCTAATAAATGAGTTGGAGAAGGAAATAGAAAACCACTCCAGTATCTTTGCCAAGAAAAACTCAAGTGGAGTCATGGAGAGTTGGACACAACTGAAGATTAATTTAACATCAACAATAAAGCTAGCAGATCATAGATTTAGAACTAAAAGGGACATTGGAGGCCATTAAGTCCAATTGTGCCTTTAATTCATGTATTATACATGGAAGTGGATGGCCAAATCTGGACACAGAAGAGGCAATAACAATGGAGAAACCATCATTAGATCAAGAAAGATTAAATGACTTATCCATAATAAACTTCTAAGATAGGATTTGGACCCAGGTCTTCCTCACTTCAGATCTACTATTTGGTTCACTACGCCATGTTATTTCTGTTGTTGTTCAATCATTTCAGTCATGTCTAATTCATGGGCTTTTCTTTGCAAAGATACTGGACTGGTTTGACATTTCCTTTTCCAATTCATTTTACAGATGAGAAAACTAAAAGCAAATAGAGTAAAGGAACTTAACCATAGTCATATAACTAATAAGTGTCTGAGGTCATATTTGAACTCATGAAGATGACTCCAGTGCAAAACTCTATCCACTGAGCCACCTAGCTAACTAGTTGCTCATGCTATGCCCCCTTTCCTGCAAAGAACCACAATATCTGTTAAACACAGACTGAGGTTCATATCTCTGTTTCTCTATAGTCATCTCTAAGAGAATTAATCAAAATATATACTCATAAGGCAAAACATGGAAATCTGCTACATGCAATAAATAGGAAGATGATGATGGTCTCTCCACTGTTAATTAGGTGCCTCCTCTGTATCCAGATCTCACTATTCACCCCTATGTATATACATGAGTTAGAAGATATGATCCTTTGGTTTTAAAAAAAAAAACTTGGTTTACATAAATGAAATATATTTCAGTTGCTCTATCCAGTTCAATAATAGTAAATCTATTAGGTGATCATTTTCTATTGCTATTGAGTCATTTCACTTACATAAAGCTAAGTTTAGTATGTCTGTGTATGCATGTTACTCTAGGTCAATAGAGAGAGGCAACATCTAGAGGAGAGTGACAAGGATGATGAAAGAACTGAAGACTTTGCCATATGAGCAAGAGTTGAAGGTGTTGGGAAAGTTTTCCTGAAGAGGATACTTAGAACATGATGTCTTAAGACACCATTAGCCCATGAGTTAGACATGGTGTCTTAAGAGACTTGAAGGGCTTTCCCATTTGAAGAAGGGTTAGACCAAGTAGGATTTATCTCAGGAATGCAGGGTTGTTAGGGAAACTGTTAGTATAATTAATTATATCAATAACAAACCTATCAGAAATTATATGATTATATCAATAGATGCTGAAAAAACTTTTGACAAAATATAGCACCCATTCCTACTACTAAAGTAATAATTAGGAATTATTTTGCCTAACTCTATACCAATAAATTTGATAGAGAGCATAGGAATGAATGAATTGTTCCTTAGAATAATAAGCAGTATCTATCTGAAACCATCAACAAGCATTATATGCAATGAGGATAGGCTAGAGGTATTCCCAAGAAGATTGGGGGTGAAACAAGGATGCCCATTATCACCACTACTATACAATATTGTATTAGAAATGATAGCTTCAGCAATAAGAGAAGAAAAAGACATTGAAGGAATTAGAATTGGGAAGGAAGAGACAAAACTCTCACTCTTTGCAGATGACATGATGGTATACCCAGAGAATCCCAAGAAATCATCTAAAAATCTACTAGAAATAATTAGCAACTTTAGCAAAGTCACAGGATATCCTCATATGACTTGCAAGATGCAGCAGAAAGAGTTAGAAAGAGAAATCCCATTCAAATAACTTCAGACAATATAAAATACTTGGGAGTTTACCTGCCAAAGCAGATTCAGAAACTTTGTGTTTTTCAGAAACTTCTCACACAAATAAAATCAGATTTGAATAACTGGGCAAATATCAACTGCTCATGGATATACTGAGCTAATATAATAAAAATGAAAATTCTACCAAAATCAAACTACTTATTTAATGCCCTACCACCAAAATTCAAAAAAAAATTACTTTAATAAGTTAGAAAAAATTGTAAGTAAATTCATATGGAGAAAGAAAAAGTGGAGAATGTCCAGGGATTTAATGAAAAACATTGCAAAAGATGGTTTAGCACTACCAGATCTAAAATTATATTATAAAGCATCAGTCATCAAAACTGTCTGGTATTAGCTAAGAAATAGAGTGATGGATCAGTGGAATAGACTAGCTACAATAGCAGGAAATGATTATAGTAATCTGCTGTTTGATAAATCCAAAGAATCCAGCTATTGGGATAAAAAAATCTCTCTTCAATAAAAACTGTTGAGAAAATTTGAAATTAGTATGGCAGAAACCTGGATTAGACCAACATCTCACACCCTTTACCAAGATAAAATCAAAATGGATATAGGATTTAGATATAAAAAAACAATATTATAAGCAAACTAGGAGATCAGGGAATAGTTTATCTGTCAGATCTATGGAAAGGGAATCAGTTTATGACCAAGGAAGAGATGGAGAACATCATTAAAAACAAACTAGATAATTTTGATTACATCAAATTAAAAAGCTTTTGCACAGACAAAACCACTGTAACCAAGATTAAAAGAAATGTAGTAAATCGGGAAACAATTTTTACAACTAGTACTCCTGACAAAGGACTCATTTCTAAACTATACAGAGAACTGAATCAATTTTTTTTTAATCAAGCCATTCCACAATTGACAAATGGTCAAAGGATATGCAAAGGCAATTTACAGATGAGGAAATCAAAGTAATCCATAGTCGTATGAAAAATTGCTCTAAATCACTACTTATCAGAGAAATGCAAATTAAAACATCTCTAAGGTACCACATCACACCTCTCAGACTGGCCAAAATGACCAGAACAGACAATGATCGGTGTTGGAAGGGATGCAGGAAATCTGGGACACTAATATATTGTTGGTATAACAGCCCTGTTTGTGATGGCAAAGAATTGAAAATTGAGTGAATATCCATCAATTGGGGAATGGCTTAATAAACTGTGGTATATGTATGTTACGGAACACTATTGTTCTATTAGAAACCAGGAGGGATGGGAATTCAGGGAAGCCTGGAGGGATTTGCATGAACTGATGCTGAGTGAGATGAGCAGAACCAGAAGAACGCTGTACACCATAGCAGCAACATGACGTTAATGATCAATCTTAATGGATTTTCTCATTCCATCAGTGCAACAATCAGGCACAATTTTGGGAGATCTGCTATGGAGAATACCATCTGTATCCAGGGAAAGAATTGTGGAGTTTGAACAAAGATCAAAGACTATTACCTTTAATTTAAAAAAATTTATCTTATTATGTAATTTTGCTATCTCATACTTTTTTTTTCCTTAAGGATATGATTTCTCTCTCATCACATTCAATTGAGATCAATGTATACCATGGAAACAATGTAAAGACTAACAGAATGCCTTCTGTGGGGGTTGGGGGGAGGAGGGAAGCAAAATTAGGGGAAAATTGTAAAAATCAAAATAAATAAATTTAATTTAAAGAAAATTTTAAATTTTCTCCAAAAAAAAAGTTATTCTCACAGTTTATTTGAGGGGGAGACATGGTAAGAGCTTATTTTGTTCCGGGGAAGCTAGGTGGTAGAGTGGTTAGAGCACTGGCCCTGGAGTCAGGAGTACCTGAGTTCAAATCCAGCCTCAGACACTTAATAACCTAGCTGTATGGCCTTGGGCAAGCCACTTAACCCCATTGCCTTGCAAAAACAAACAAAAAAAAGAACTTGCTTTTTCCATTTAGGAACTTCATTCTGAGTCCTTTCGATCTGTTCATTGGTCGTAGCCTAGTATATGGAACAATTCTAGTGATGAGAACCCTCCTTACATCCTTTGCAAGTTTTGCTAGTCTCACCTTAAAAGGTTCTAAAACTATTTTAATCCATTGTATCTGTTTTCCTAGGTACAAAACTATGGTCAGGGCAGTCAGGACTGGAGCTTCTTCAGGCTTTTGCCCATAGACCAGCAATACAGAAAATACCAGGAAGCTCTTCTCAACTGAAATGAGTGTTTTATCCTGGATGAACTTCTATTCCCTACTCTGAATGTTCTCTGCTATGGTTAAGTAATTTTCATTTTGTTAAATGCTTAATGAATTATTAGTGACTCATTTTATCCCAGTTTTAAATCTAGCCTGCCTAGGGGAACTAGTGACAGTGACAGCCTCCCCCCACCCCACCTAGTTCAATATGGTCTTGGCAAAACTTCTTATCTTACTTAGAATAAGGTCTTTTCCAGAATGCAAATAACATTGCCAAGAATTTGACATTTTAAAGATGTACACATGAATTTCTTTTATTGCAGAGAAGGGCAAGGGCAAGATAGTGGAATCTCTCAATTGGGGAAATATGTTTTTGTCATTATACCAGACACAGCAGAACTTTATTAAATTACAAAGTACAGCAGAATGGTTACACAAGCAAGTATTTATGAAGATTCTAAAGGAACTTTCTTAAACAGGGAATGTATGCTTGTTGTTACACAAGCCTTTCATGAGCGGGAGATAATCTATAAATTATCTACAAATTATCTACAAATAGGCCTTAATGGACTGTCTGCAATATACTTGATCAAAATTGGTTGCCCCCCCATCCAACACTGAACCTGGTTTAAAAACAATACAGAATATTCTGGCAAACAAGCTGCAAGAGATCAGTCTAAATGGAAAAAGGACCCATACAATTACCTAAAAAAGGAGCTGATGAAGGAAAGACCTAAAACTTAATCAGACCTCAATTTGCCCCCATTTTAGCCTCATATTTTCCTTGTATCAAGGACCTCTCTCATTTGACCCATGAAAAATCTACCTTGCAGAAGTGAGTCCAACTTGAGTGACTCTCTTTACAGCTAACATATTGAGAAGCATTCTGCTTATACTTGCAAAATTAGGATACAAAAGGACAAAGAAGGCAAATTGATAGGTAAGTTTTATCTCTTACACTCTATTTTTCTTCCTTAAGGATATGATTTCTCTCTCATCACATTCAACTTAGATCGATGTATACTATGTAAACAATGTAAAGACTAACAGACTGCCTTCTCTAGGGGGGTGAGGGGAGGGAAGCAAGAATGGAGGAAAAATTGTAAAACTCAAAATAAATAAAATCTTTCTTTAAAAAAATCTAATAGGTAAGTTTTAATGAAATACTTACTGTGTCCTCTTCTTTCAAGAATCCATGTCCCCAGTACCTAAGGAAGTTAATTCACTCATCTTTGGAGTCCTGCCCTAGGGCCCAACCCAGTTGATTAGTGATTGAGTGTGGTTGTAAGCACGTTCACCCTTCACATCCTTCCAGTTATCCATGATCCAGGCCATCTCATCATCAACCTACTACCATCAACCCTTCCACCACATACACACACACACACACACACACACACACACACACACACACACACACACACACACACCCCTTCCCCAGAACAAAATTCCATTACTTGATCACAACTCCCTTATAAGGATTTCTTAATGAACTCTCTTTAACTTTTTAAAATATCCGTAACCCTAAAATCTAACAGATTTTTTCATTCATTAATCATTTATATTCATTCAATAAAAGAAAATATCTGTAAATATCTGTCTTTTTTTACACAGAAATATTTATTTCAAAAAAGTATGATCACAAAGATATAAACTTAGTCCCCTAATATTAGGAATATAATTCTCCCTTTGAACCACCTCAGACCCTAGGAAGGAGAAAGGGATTGGGTTTATAGTATAGCTCAGTTCCCATGGAGCACAGTGTAAGCTCCAAGTCCAAAATCTCCTTGAACTCTCATCTGAGCCACCCTGGCTTCTCAGGGTTTCCATGACAAAATAACTGGCTAGACCATTCTGTCAGCAACCTGGAGTAAGATAAGATAGGAGGGAGAAAGTTGAGGGGAACTTCCATTTTACGCTATCTAGACAAGCTCCAAAGACCCCTCATGAGTTCCTCATTAGTCAAACAAGGCATGCCCAGACCATGATACATTTCCCTATTTTGAATTTGCTCTCAACAGTATCTCCAAATGCAAATACTTTTCAAATACTCCAAATATTTTTCAACCTTAAAGAAATATCAGTTATCAATATCATCCACATCATCATTATCATTATCATATTTATCAATCAAATTCACATAGAAATGACCCTAGGATATCACTATTGCAGTAGAGCTGAATCTGAAGTCAGGGAGACAGGCATGAGTTCAAATCCAGTCTCAGACACTAACTAGTTGTGTAATCCTGAGCAAGTTACTTAACCTCTGTTTGCTGCTTCTTTCTAATCTTCAAAATGGAAATAATAATAATACCTATCTCCCAGAGTTGTAAGAATCAAATGAGATACTATTTGAATTGCCCTTAGCAGTATCTAGCACATAGGAGGTGCTTAATAATGTTTATTTCCTTCCTTTTTTTTTTCATTTTCAGTGTTCTCCTTACTAGTTCACAAAGAGATAAAATACCAGCTTTTCATAATTAAAGTATTTGAATGGAAGTTCATTTAGTTGCTTTTGTCATTAGTAATAATAATATATCCAGTATTCGTAACCATGAATTTCAGTTCATGTTACTGTCCAAGATTACTAGGCTCAAGATGAGTTGTCATCCCATTATTTTTCTGACTAGAGCAGGTAGTTGGCCACATTATTGCTCTCTATCTTGAGTTAATTGGCAAAATAATTTTTATTGCTAAAGAGCAAATGGCAGAGATTAAAAATATGATTCTGCCATTTACTAATTATGTTATTAGGCAGTTAGATGATGCAGAGGAGAGAGCAACTGGACCTGCAGTCAGTCAGACCAGAGCTCAAATCCTATCCCAGATACTTACTAGCTGTGTAACCCTGGACAAGCCACTTTACCTTGTTTCTTCAGTTTCCTCATCTGGAAAAGGAACTGGAAGAGGAAATGGCAAACCACTCCAGTATCTTTGCTAAGAAAATCTCAAAGGGGGTCATGAAGACTAGGACACAATTAAACAACAGCAACAAAATTGTGTTATTGTAAGTATATCATTGTCTCTCAATTTCCTCATTGTAAAATGAGAGGGGAGAAAGTATCTTGGATGTGGAGTCAGAGAATCAGGGTGTGATTCCCTGACTGTTCATTTAATCTCTCTGGGTCTCAATTTCCTCATTTGTAAAATGAAGGCAATGGACTAGATGACCTCTCGGGTCCCTTCAATTCTAAATCTATAAATCTAGCATTGGTTACTCAGCTCATTTCCAATTCAGGTTATTTCAGGGCAACATAATAACCTCCCAAAAGTAGGCTTCCCTATGATCCATTAGTATTTATCCTCATATTAAGCACAAAGCTTGAACCCCTTTGACAATAGGTCAATCAAAGTCCCTTTGAGATGAAGCTAGTGAAAAGTTCAAAATATGAAGGAAAGATGTTCTCAGCATGAACCTTAATTTAACTATTGGGAAGAATAGGGAAAACTTTCTATTTTAGTAGAATTAATTTCAAATAAATTCATTTATACCTTTGTAAGGTAATAACAATTTTGTTTGCTGTTCTGTCAGGCTCAATTCTTGATGATCCCCTTTGGAGTTTTCTTAGCAAAGATAATGGAGTGGTTTGCCATTTCCTTCTTCAGCTCATTTTTACAGATGAGGAAAGTGAGGCAAACAGGGTTAAGTGACTTACCTAGTGTTCGCAAGAGCTCTCTGAGGCCAGATTTGAACTCAGGAAGAAGAGTCTTCATGACACTACATCTAGCATTCTATCCACTACCCATTCTATCTAGCTTCCCTAGAAGGAACTTTTAGGAAATCTGGTCCAGTTCCTTCATTTTTCAAGTGTGGAAACTGAGACTTAGAAGAAGTAAGTGACTTGACCAAGGTCATGCTAGTAGTAAGAGTTTGGATGAGAAGTCAAAGTCAGTGTACTAAGAATTTTTCTATATTGGCTTCATTTATTATCTGTTCCTTTAAGCTGACAAGTTAACTAACTAGAGCCTGCAGGATTTAGCTGAGATTTGAATTTTAGCTCTGGTGATAGAGAAGAGAATTTCTAGCTCTAATCCATCCATTTAAGATTGCATGTCAAAAAACTTGCTCCAGTGTTCATTATTCTGGTTAGTCTCCAAGTTCCCACTTTATCTCCAGTATTTTCGTCTTGCCTGATAGAGATGTTTCCCTTCATTTTCTGATCTATAGAATCGACAGGTTGATTGGCAGCAGAGGATCCAACAACTACTCCTTGGAGTGTTTATATCATCAGATCTCCTGACTCTCAAGCAAGTGATTTCTTCTTCCATACTATGATTGCCCTAGAAAACTTTTGGTGCAATTTCTACACTCATACAAAAGTCCTGTAGCCACAAATTCATTGACCTTTGTAATGCACTATGTTGCCTCCTTATTCCCATTTGTCTCTGAAAAGTTCATTTGTCTTTCACATTTTGAAGAAAGCAAGGCAGAGGGTGGCTAGGTGGTAAAATGGATAAAGCACCGGCCCTGGAGTCAGGAGTACCTGGGTTCAAATCCGGTCTCAGACACAATAATTACCTAGCTGTGTGGCCTTAGGCAAGCCACTTAACCCCATTTGCCTTGCAAAAAACCTAAAAAAAAAAGCAAGCAAGGCAGAGTCAGGATCTGAACCAAGGCACAGTGAATAGAAGACAGGGTCTGAAGTCAGGAAGATTTTTTTTTTAATTCAAATCCAGCTTTAGGCATTTACTGTCTATATGACCCTGGACAAGTCACTTAAAACCTATTTGCCTCAGTTTTCTCATCTGTAAAATGAACTGGAGAAGTGTCTTTGCCAAAAAACCTCAAATGGGGTCACAAGGAACTGGACAAGACTGAAAGGTCTGGAAAACACCCCAACTTCCAACTCCAAATCACTAGATTTGGGATCAGTATCTTCTATCACTACTTTTTTTTTAATTTGATAGTTTTCAAATAATGTGTTCATTTTCCCAGGAATTTGTGCTTATGAAAGAGTATTTACCATTTGACAGTACCTGTGCACACATAATTGAGTATTAAAGTTAAAAATGAGCATTGAAAAATTGGGTATATTTGGAAAAAGCTTGTATGAAATGATGCAGTTGTGTAAGTAGGGTCAAGAGAACAACATACTCACTGACCAAGGTGACATAAAGGAAAAGGCATCAGACATCACACTGGGTCACAACTTATGATGATGATGATGATGTTTGTCCTTCATTCTAGAAGACAACTATGGCATCAGAGAGATGATGCCATGACAAGCTAATGAATTGGATTTGAGTGATGTGGGAGCTGTGCTAAGTCACCAGTCTCACTTTCTCCTCCAGAGCCAACTGGGATCTAGATCAGGACGACTAAAGATAGCCCTGGATGCAAGACAATCAGGGTTATGTGACTTTCCCAAGGTCTCACGGCTAGTGAGTGTCAAGTATCTGAGGCTAGATTCAAAGTTCCTCATCCTGACTCCAAGGCCAGTGTTCTATCCACTGTGACACCTACCCACCCATATCTCCATGGGCATCCTATGATTACATGATCCCGATGTTTGTCCTTCATTCTCAAAGAAGACCATGACATCAGGGAGGTTATGTCAGTAAAACATTTCTCCTTCACAAGAGAAAGACTTGTGAGGCATTAAACTCAATGTGTAGTGTGATTTTTCTTGGTCCTATTTCTTCTTTGCAAGCAAAGGTTCTATGCAGGATTTTGGGAAGAGACAATTATGTTTTTAAAAAGCATTAAAATTTTAATGAGTATTCAGGTTAATTGCATGATTATACAGGTCAGATCTTGTTTTGAATTTCATTAATGTCAATGGAAAATTGTTTGGTTTATCTCAGTTTTCATATATAGGTTTATTTGTATATATATATTATACTGGCATTATTCAAAGGAACTAAGAAAGGAATGATGATTAGGAAAAGGTGATTCTTATAAGCATGGGTGGCAATAGTACAAATGAAATATTAAGATAAATATGAAAAATGAATAATTTTTAAAGTGATTAGCAAGAATCTTGGTTCCAGAAAACTGATAATGAAATATATCCCTCAGCTCTTAGCTGGAAGTCAAGGGCTTACAGAAAAGAATTTTAGATGCATTATCAGAATCTGTCCCTGAATCAGTTGATCTTGCTTGATTTTTGCTTTGTTACAATAAAAGGCTCAATTCTGGCAAGAGAAGGATAAAATTCAGAAAGGAATATGTTGTAAAAATAATAAATATCACTAAAATTTATTTTTATTTTTATTTTCATTTTTATCCATTTGCTCCAGTGTTCATTATTCTGGTTAGTCTGCAAGTCCAAGTTACAAAGTTTCCCTCCACCCTCCCTTCCCACCCCCCCTCACCTCAGTTGGGAATGGTCAGGTTAGCGTTTTACATATTTTTACATATTTACACATTTTTAAGCATATTTACAAATTAGTAGTTTTTGGCATGAGAAACTGGGATTAAGGGAAAGAAGATACATAAAAGATAATTTTTATAAAGTGTTCATCAGATTCAGTAGGAGTGGGTTTTTTTCTGTATATTTTGTTTTGTTTTGTTTTTCTTCCTTTGGTTAGGGATAATATAGTCCATAGTCTGTCAAATACAGTTGTCCTAGCTCTCTGGACTGCCGAGAGGGTTTGCTTCCATCAAGGTTGTTCATCTCATAATGTTGACGTGTAAATTGTTCTCTTGGCTCTACTCCCTTTGCTCAGCATCAGATCTGAAGTCATTCCATGCTTCTCTAGAGTCCGACCATTTATTGTTTCTTATAGAACAATAATATTCCATAGAATTCACGCACCATAACTTGTTTAGTCATTCCCCAATTGATGAGCATCCCCTCGATTTCCAGTTCTTTACCACTACAAAAAGAGCTGCTATGAATATAAAATTTATTTTTAAATAAAAATTTTTGAAATTAGAAAAATAGCAGACTCCTTACCTTCATCAGTGTTTGGAATACTTTTTCACAAGAAATTTCCATGAAAAAAGTTGAGTTTGAATAAAAGATTAGAGCTGAAAGGAAGTTTCACAATCTACTAATTCAGACACTTCATCTTACTTCTTTGGGCTTTAGTTCCCAATCTGTCTCATGGGGGGAGGCTATGCTCTAGCCTAGAACATGGGTTCTTAAACTATTTTATGTCAATGTCCCCCTTAGGGTCAGCTAAATAACAAAACAGATAAAACTCTTAGAGACAGGAAGATCTAAGTTCAAATGTGACCCCAGACATTTACTAGTTTTATGACCCTGGGCAAGTCACTTAACCATATTTGTCTTAGTTTCGTCAAATGTAAAATGAGCTGGAGAAGAAAATGGCAAACCACTCTAGGATATTTACCAAGAATATCCTAAATAGGATCACAAAGAGTCCAAAGTGACTGAAAAAAAAATGACTAAACAACAACCCCTTTAGCTGTTTGATAAAGCCTATGGATGACTTCTCAAAACAATGTTTTTAAAAGAAGAAAATAAAATACATAACATTATAAAGGAAATTAAGTATATTAAAATACAGTCTGTAGACCAGAAGACTGTGTTTATACATGATCTAGCACTAGAAAACTAAAGTAACTTTGAAATCATGATGAATATAACAATATTTCAAGCTACATTCAACATATATAGGGATATGAAAATAGCTGTTATTTCTATTGCTAACAAAGTCACAGATGCTACTAATACTATGGGGGGGGTTTCTACAAGCATAAATGAAGGGATATTAAATTGCAGTTAGGAAAAATAAAAATATAATTTTTTCTCATCCAAGTTCATGGACTTTCTGAAATCTTCATTGGATCCCAAGTTAAGAATCCCCACTCTAGAGGAAAGACTTTAAATAGGATATGAACTACATAATCACATTCCCCCATCTATAAAATCATTAGGAAATCCATTTTCTAAATAAATAAGCTTATTTGAAAGAATGATATAGAGGAAAATTGACTTTGCTTTTTTTAAAAAAATAATTAATCTAGTGACTTTTATTCCCCAGAAAGACCTATTATCCCTATTGCAATCTAAGAATGAGCTTTAATCACAGATTTATAACAACTTACCTAAATTACCAAAATGATTCATCAGGTCCCTACATCTGCAGATATTTAACACAGATGGATAATAGAAAGATATCTGTTAACTCTCAGCAAGGTTGGGGTGGAGGGACACAAAACTTCAAACTCTCTAGCTTTGAGTCCCCAATGCCACTACTTTTTGTCTATTTTCTCTCCTAATTGGAATATGTTTCTTGAGGGCAGGGATGTCTGTTTTTAAGAACTCTATAAACCTTTCCAATCATTCATTCAGATATGAACATAATAAAGAGTGAAGGGAAAGGGATTATTTCCTTAGGCCTCTGTGTTCCTAAATTTAGAGCTGAAAGGAAGCTTAGAAGTTCCTTTATTTTATGGATGAGAATATCAATGAGACTTTCCCTAGGTTATCTAGGTGAATTAATGACATAAGGAAGCAGAAAGGATAAAACTAAGACAGGATCTTAGAACCTCCAACTTCCAATCCTCTACAATTCATGAGTCTCTTTTTGCAAAAAAGCAAACTCCTGTTTGAAATTCCAAAATTTCTTTTTTTTTCCAAGATTTCCTAATGCCAGCAGCACCACCCAGGGCAAGGGGTCGTCTGGGATAGGGAGTAGAGTCAATATACAAAAAAAGAAATGATACCTCCCCCAAAAAAAAGGTAGCAGCAAAAATAAATAAATGAAATTTGAAGGTGCTTCAGTAGTCTTATGTATTCTTCCAACTCCCTGGCTAATTCTATTGAAATAAGAACATTCTGACCGGGTATTAGTCAAAATCAGAATAGCTGGGGTTTTTTTTCAATCTAGTGATACTGTCCCCATCCAGCACAACTTCATTATACCCTAGTGTGCCACTAGAGATGCCAATATCCATTGGGTGCCATCAATTCTGACTAACCAAAAATCATTCTCTGAAGTGACCCCAGACCTTGTTGGGGGGGGGGTAGAAAGGGGGAAAGCAGATGTCATTTCAAGCTTTTGTTGCACCTCTTTGTTTCTGGGTCAGCACATTCCTTCTTCCACCTTTCACCTGAACAACTGATGTAACCTCCCCGAGTTCCGTGATGAAGCCTTCACTTTATCCTGAAGCCATCAGACAAGGAACGAAGTCATCTGGGGTCAACTCACCAAGGTTGGACAGCAGGCGGCTCCCACCTGCTCCTGCTCATCAAAATTAAATCCACCAAGTGCTGAGTGGCTTGGAACTGTAAGTGATTTGAAGATCTGACTATTCACGTAAAAAGCAAAGCTTGGCCCTGAGTACTGAGAGTATTGCCCTACAGAACCTCAGCAGAACAGTTTTTTTTTTCCATGAAAAGGTAATGCAGACTCATTTTGGTATTTTATGAATGAGAGGGGCAGAGTTTATCATCCTTATTTCTTAAGCCACTTTTTGCTAGCAAATAAATCATTCTTCCACTTAAAGTAAAACACATGAAACACACCACATGATAAGGACTAGTTTCAAGTATTAGCAAATGAAGTGGTAGCTGTGAAATGTCTTATAGTAGAAGAAGTCTTTTCTCTCCTCCTTCCCTGGGAGGGTCTGAGTCAGTGTCTCCATTAAAGTACATAACAACAGCTCCAGGACACTGGCTCTGTCTGTCAGTTTATATCAATAAGCAAACACCTCCACTTGGGATGATCTGTTTTATCATTGGTTCCCTAGCATCACCACCTCTTTAGTTTGCCTAAAGGGAATAGGACCATGATTTACCCTTTTGCAAAAATGCTTCCTGGATAAATGTAAAATAATTTCTAGAATGTGATTATTACAGAAATCTTGAACAAAGCAACACAAGAAACAGATGTGTCCAAAATTAGAAATGAAATAGAACTGGAAACATATGCTGATTTTTGCCAGGGCTGTTGTTTTTGTTTGGTTTAAAAAAAAAACACACAAGTTCTTTAAAATGGATCTGAAGATGTGAATGTTTGTGTGTATGAGAAGCAGCAGGGAACAATCAATTGACTAACTCTAAATTATAAAATATACAGACAGAGGTAGATTAGGAGCAACAAGACATCTGAGATGGGGGGGGGGGTAATGGAGAAGGGAGGGGTTGACCAAAATGGGAAGGTGACCTATGACTCCACAGAAAAATGTAAACTACCTAGACTACCCTTCAGGAACACTTGCACCTGACCCAGGGCTATCCTTGGCATTATGCCTACTCTGGTGTGTTCTATAGGATACCTGACCTACCTTAGGGTTGATGCAGGGTTCTATCACACCTTTCTGTCTTCTGCCACCAAGGACTGGGTCTTATGAGTAAACTCTCCCAATCCAATTAACTTCACAAATCCTAATAAATATATTTACTACCAAGTTGGCATGGGTCCCCCTTTCTTTGGTGTCTAAGTAATGCCTTGGAAGATCTACATCCTTACTATCAGCATATAAAGGCAGAACAGATCAGCCCCCTTAGATTTGGCCTTACATTTAGCATAGCTGACAGGATAGTCTGCCCCCTAAAAATTGTATGTTCTTACAATTGGCTTCAAGAACCTAATACCAGAGGAATGGGCTTGGGGAGAGAGATCAGCCTTGCCACCCACATCCTAGAGGGAGGGGTGAGCTGCATGCTTGCTGTCTACCCAAGGTCCAAGAAACAGGGTTCCATGAGCGGGGATACCCAAATTGGGAAAGAATTGAGAGTTCCTCACTTTACTAGCCAAGATCATCAAGGGAGTACCATGGCTGTGTGTGGCTGCTGGCTGCTGAAGTTCTGTTAGGGGTCAGGAGAAGATAAGGTTAGGAAGAAACTCCCATGAAAATGAGACATTAGAAACTTCTGTCATCTAGAGAGGGAGAAAACTGATTGTAAAGATCTAGGAATGGAATTCAAAGAATGGGGGGGGGGGGACCGGAGAAAACAGGAATACAAGGAAAAGTTAGTAGATGATAGAGGAAAGAAAGTCTCTTTCTCCCCCCCCCCCCCAACTACATGCAGCAGACTCAGACGGGTTGGGTAGATGAGAGAGAGGGAGAGAGAGAGAGAGAGAGACAAAGAAAGAGACAGAGAGACAGAGGAAGATGGAGAGACAGAGACAAAGAGACAGAGAGAGATAAAGAGAGAGACATAGAGAGAGAAACAGAGTCAGAGAGACACAGATACAGAGAAAGAGAGAATAGCTGCAGTGAAGATTATTTGAGATATAATTGATAAAAGCAAGTTAAAGAATATAGAATGTGTCAGATACAAAATATGTTCAGTTTTAAAGGGGCTTTAATCAAAGTCCTCTAGAGGAATACTTTTCTAGAATGAAAAGTGAGAAAGTCTAAGTACATAGGAATGAGAGGAGCATGAGCAAATCTGTTTGCACTGATCACAAGAACAGAGGACTTGAGAGTTTGGAAACTTGAAAAAATAGTTTACTGTCACTTTAAAGCTCTGGCAGTAAATAGCCTTGATTTGCATGATTATCAAGAGGTAGGTGGGGGGGTTGTGTCAGAGAAAAAGTTTCAAGGTGAAAAGAGGAAAAAAAGGAGGGGGGGCGGAAAGGCTTTCACTTTGGAAAAGAACCAGCACTTAACCCTTTCCTGGCTCACAAAAAGAGAAAAGATTTATGTGAATAGGGAAACAACCAAAAAGAAATAATTTTGATTGGAACTTTTAGTTAGAATTTAGGAAGTCTTATAAATTAAAGTACTAGTCAGTTTTAAAATAACTTTTTAAATTGGTGTGTGTGTTAAAATTGGGAACTTGACTTTAAATTATATGAGACTCCTACCCATTTTTGTAATAGATTACGTTCTATCTGAATTTTAAGAACTGTCTTGTTTCCTCCCTAAAACAAAAGAGAAGTTTATTTAAGGGAACAGGAGGGGGAAGCCCAAGCCCTCCTGAGAACTCCCAGATTTCTAAGAGGAAAAAATCTTCCCAGTTGGGTCCATTTACTGAGTGATGAGATTCAGTAAATACTGAATGTATTATAGAAAAGGGGGAAAAATGGTAATTACTATATGGGGAAAAATACCCCAAAAGACCTTATAGATTCCCTTAAATTTGCCAGGTATCTTGAAACTATTGTATGAACAAAGTCATCAGCCCTGGAAAAAGAGTTTGTTATGGATGATGAAATTCCCAAAGAAGGAATGAGTTTCCTGAGAGAATTTACAAGTTTGTTTATTATTGAAGTGATTTCCAACGATTGCTCTACTTTTTTCTTTTTTGTTTCACTATATCTGAATCCTGAATTCACTCAGTTTTCCTGATATACAAACTTCCACTCTAAAAATTAATCATGGCTTTAGATATTTATGTATTTGTTTAGATATTTTTGCTATGGTTTGTGCTGTGATTTGTCAAGACTGTCCTTACAATTAACTTGTCAGGAAAATTTATGACAAGTCTCCCATTGACAAAATGAGGAATTGGAAAAGGCAAATTATTCTGATCCCATTTTGTAATTGATTCTATTCTCTATCACTTCCAATATGTTGTAAAATTGCCCAAGTTATGCTTATTTGTCTCTGAACCTAGTTCAGAAACTCAGCTGGCCCATACTTAGTTGAATTCAGAAATTCAGCTTTCCTACTAATCACCAAATGCCATTGATTTTTCTGTTCTCTCCCTAGGGGTGGGAAAAATATTGTAACAATTGTGATAATTTTCTTATTGTTCATGTTGCTTTCCTACCTGAGCTTGTATAGTTGTTGAGATTTATATCTTCAGAGTAATTCATTGGGAGGTTTCTTTGCTTCCTCCAGACCTGAACCACTTAGGAAACTTTGCTTTTGATATTATTGGAAAGATTGTATGAGCAGAATTACTGAGGGGTGAAGGGTTTGGGGGGGGGGGGTTGGCCAGAATGGGAAGGTGACCTATGACTCCACAAAAGAATGTAAACTACCTTGAGTAAAGGTAAATCACAAAAGAAACCTCAACTACCCCCAAGGGAAAATTTGCATATGACCCCCAAATCATCCCTAGCACCATGCCTTCTTTGATCTGTTTTTATAGAATACCTGAATAGGCCTAGAGTTGGTGCAGAGATCCAAAACAGCATTCTGTCCTCCTGCTACCAAGGACTGGGGTCTTGGGAGGAAACTCCCTCACAGAACCCAATTAACCTAACAAACTCTAATAAACGTATATATACATATATATATATATATATATATATATATATATATATATATATATATTTACTATCAAGATGGCATAGACCCCTCTATCTTTAGTATCTCAGTAATATTTTGGAGGCTCTGTATCCCTACAATTGGCATATAAGGGCAGAACAGATCATCCTCTTTAGATTTGGTCTTACATTTGGCATAACTGGTAGGATAGTCTGCCCCCTACAAATTTCATGTACCTACAATAATAAAATGAACCTGGAGTCAGGAAGACTTGAGTTCAAATTTGACTTCAAATGCCATCTGTGTGACTCTAGGCAAGTAACTATCTCAGTTTCCTCATCTGTAAAAAATGAATTAGAGAAGGAAATGACAAACCATTCCAGTATCTTTGCCAATAAAAACCCAAATGGGATCAGGAAGAGTCAGACACCCCTGAAATGACTAAACAAAGGCAGGATTAACAATGGCAAAAAGACCAGTTGCCCATGACCCCCAGGTTCTAGTCCCACCACCACCACCACCACCATTTGCTATTGCCAATAAGAATTTGATATTAGATGGAGCCACTGCAGTTTCCAGACCACAGTATTCAGTACAGTTACTCAAAAATTATTCAATTGAATATGAAATGAGACACATTCTCAACCCACCCCACCTACTCTAATCAGTCTCTATGCTTCTATTCACCTCATAGAGCTCTGAATCACCTTAAGGATAAATCCATCTTGGCACTGCTGTTCTAGCATTATGCAGCAATTAACTCATGTTTCATTTATGAATAATAATATCTAGCATTTATATAGCTTTTTGCAAATATTATCTCTCAACAACCCTGGGAGGTGGGTATAATTATTACCTCCATTTTACAGATGAAGAAACTGAGATAGTATCACACAGTTGGAAAGTGATGCTTGATTGATCACGGCTTCTGCTGGGCTAGGAAAGTCTGCTCTAACCTAGGCCAGCAGGGTCACTCAGTCTCCCCGGCAACAGTAGGAATTTGTCTGGGATGAGAGTAAGCAGATTCTCTGCCACTGGGCAACTTTTGCCCTGTTGGGCTGGACAAAGTTACTTGTCTGCTGGACTCTTCTGAGGGCTGTCTGTTGCCCAAGTCAAGCCCCTGACCTCCCTGGACTACCCTCTAAATGGGCAGCTGCGGTTTACAGGCTGGTCTAGGTGGATGGAGTGTGACTTTTCAAAAGAAGTATTATAGTGATTTTCTTCTGATCCAGGCTTACAGGGTTATTTCGATAGGAATAATGACTGTTAGCGTAATATAGGCAAAGGGGTCTTCACTTTGACTCCCTCAAAGCCTCAGCTCTAAGCTTTGTCACCCTGAGGAGGAAGTAGAAGACATTTATCCTCTTCCACTGAAAAACCTTTTCTGCTACAGGACCAACTTTTTTCAGCTAAGCTTTCTTCCTTGGCTTATGATGATTAGAGTCCTGATGTTGATAAATATCTAGGGGAAAATACAAGAATAAAGAACTTGTCAAGTTCTTTGTCTTTGCTGACCTTTTTATGTGTAATTGAAAAATTCCAACCTCAGAACCTTCCCTTTAACATTTCAGTATCTCTGTTTTTCCACCCTTCCTGCCCTATGAACTTTGTCAAAGGGCAGACAGATGGCGCAGTGGTTAGAGTACTGGCCTTGGAATCAGGAGGATGGGAGTTCGAATCCAACCTCTGATACTTACTAGCTGTGGGATCTTGGGCAAATCACTTAACCCAGATTGCCTCACATCCAGGGCCATCTCTAATCACCCTGATTCCTAACTAGCCACTGGACCCCAGATTGCTCTGGAAGAGAAAGTGAGGCTGGTGACTTAGCATAGCTTCCCTCACTCAAATTCAATTCATGTGCTTGTCATGGCATCACCTCCCTGATGTCATAGTCTTCCTTGAGAATGAAGGACAAACATTAAACTTTGTTAAAGTCTCTTGATACATACTGCTGAATATGAAACAAAAGGTTTATATGTCAAGATTTTTTCCTGTTTTGTCTTTGGGGAGCTAATCCAGGGGTAGAGAAGTTTGGCAACTCTTTTATTGAATCAAAGATTCATAGAACTTGGAGTGTGTGAAGAGCCTTGCCTATTTTACTAAACTAACACTATGGTCTGGTCATGTCATGGCTTCATGTCTTGGTTCTTCTTGTACATATTTTTAGAGTAATCTTTCTTTGAATGACTTTGAGGAGTCCACAAACTCTGTAATCAAGACAAGGATATTTGCAAATAGAAGCATGTGAAGGATATTACCATTGATAAAGAACCCCATCTTGGCCTCAGTATATTATTGAAGAGTTAAAGTAAACTTATGAGTATTTAGACCAATTAACCATAGAGGTTAATACATCCAAGATCATATACTTAATAGCAAAACACAGCCTGAAACCCAGACCTCCACTCATTTTATATCCAAAGGATGAATTTCACAAGCCATAATCGGAAGAAAAATTAATCTCTGACTTTTCTTTTCTTTTTTCTTTTTTAGTTTTTTTGCAAGGCAATGGGGTTAAGTGACTTGCCCAAGGCCACACAGCTAGGTAATTATTAAGTGTCTGAGGCCAGATTTGAACTCAGGTACTCCTGACTCCAGGGCCAGTGCTCTATTCACTGTGACTATTCTAGCCACCCAATCTATGACTTTTCAGTCAGTCAACAGGTATTGATTAAGTGTTCATGGTAGACTAGGTACTATACAGCTAGATGGCACAGTAGAGGGAGCATTGGATTTGGAGTCAAGAAGACTCAGCCTTCTCATCTGTACAATGAGGATAATAATAACATCTTCCTTATAGAGCTATTGTGAGGATCAAAGGAGATAATTTTTGCAAGCCTTAAAGCACTATTTAAATATTAGGTATAAATATGGTCCTTGCCCTCAAGGAACCTACAAGACATCAGGAAAAAACTATGTATAGGCACATAGATATATGATGATATAAATGGAAAGTAATCTCAAAGGAAAAACACTTCATGTCCCACCATTGGTTAAAGGATCATGAAAATAACTACCATGCATAAAATTAAAATGAAAATAAAATTATTTGATGAGAACACTGCATCTTGTGAATATTAAGCTATTTTAAGATGCACAGACTGTCAGGAAATATGTCACATAACATCACCTGCTGCTTGTCCAGTAATAATAAAAAGAATAAGCAATTACATTTAAAAATAACCTTAGAATATTAACATCTGAATTCATCTTCATGTTTCCATTTGTATTTTTAAGATTGCATCAATCATTAAAAATGTTCAATACAACCAGTTAATATATTTGGAAAACAGTCTTCACACAAAATTCTAACCCAATAGTCTGTGTTTCATTACTGAAAAATGAAAGGAAAGAAGAGTTAGATAATGGAGGAATACTATTAATAATAGAAATGCCATTAATAATAGAAAATTGGATAAAAATTTCATGTTAAGAGCTTCCCTTATTGTAGAGTCAGGGGAGTTGAGTTCAAATCCCAGCTCTACTGCTTATAATTAAATATCATCTTAGGCAAATTATTTAACTTCTCTGGACCTCAGCTTCCTCCTCTTATAAATGAGAATGTGAAATGCCTTTCAACACAAAATCTGTGATTCTTTGATTCTGATTCCTAACCATGCAAAGGCATTAATATAAATAAGAAACAGTGATAGAGAGGACAGATTTGGAAAACATGTCTAAAGAAAACAGAAATAAAATTTTAATGAGAGAAATAATTTAAAGTAAATGCTGGTTGATGTACATCCTTATTTCACATGATATCCTAGTGAAGAAAGCACTGTAGGCATAAATATTCCTCAATTGAAATATGCATTTATTCATATTTTCAACATCCTATAAAACCAAAGGCATTTAAAAGTATTTTTATGACATAAAAGAATTATCTTTCTGAATTAGCAGTTCTTTAATCTTTTGATAACCTCACCATAAGTAGAAATTAATCTTTTAGGTAGAAAAAAATTTTTTAAATCACTTATTATAAATTTCATGTATCTGAATCCTGGGCTTAGTTTTAATGACATAGACCCACATGGTTCAGGGTTGAGTGAAACCTTGGAAATCCAATCCATTATTTTACAGATGTGGGGATTGAGATCTAGTGAGATGAGGGGAAATTACTATTATTGATATCATCATTATTTCTCTCCTCACAACTCTGGTAGAGAGATTTGGTATTATCTCCATTTTGCAAATAAGAAAACAGGATCCCAGAGAAGTGAATCAGCATTGAAAGTTGGATTGCTATATTTCTATTTATTTTAGGTTTAATAGCCCTGAATTAAGGTTTGTTTGTTTTAAGATTGCTGCTGCTGCTACTTCTCAAACACACACAAAAAAAAAACTGAAAAAAAACCCTAACGTTTATCATCATTAACATTCATCCTATATTTGATCTTTCCTTCATCATAGGCCCAATCTTTCAGAAAAGCATCCTTGAATTGCAAGCATTCCTGCCAAATTACCCTCTCAGAATTTCTCTTTCTCTTTCACACATAGCCATATGTGAAAAACATGATTAAAGATGATATAGATAACTCACCTTCCTTTTAATTAAAAAAAAAAAATCAACGGGCTCAAATTCCCAAGCAATACCTCTCATTGACAATGACTATCACCTGTATTCTGAGCTAATCCAGAATAAGGAAATTAATTTTACACACTATTATCCTCTGTGCTGATGTAATCTGATACAATGAATGTCATTAACATCTATAATTAAAAGTCAGGAAAAAACATATACTACAAAGTATTCTTTTTATGCTACTATATTTTTAAATCTCTGGTAATTCAACCAAAATGGAACTTTTTTGCCTTCTTTGAAGAAAAGGGCTACTAAATAAATTATGATGTGTATATGTGACAAGGAAAGATGTTCTAACTGATTTAAAAATTCCTTTAAGCTTTATTAATTTATCAACTAGGCCCAAATGGAACATACACAATTTTGTTAGGTTATGATTTAGACTTTTCTTTTTCAACAATTTGTCTGAATTACTGTAATTTTATGTATGAACTGATCTCATTTCTTGGATCTCGTGGAAGCTACAAAAATATGAGAGACATAGACATAAGATATAAATAAATGTGCCCAATTTTCTTTTCATAGCCATGTCAAAAATATTACTTATAAGTCCTCATGATATTCTTTTTGGCAAACATCCCCTACTCAGAGCTTTATGGGTTCAAATTGAATGGATTAATAATCTTATTTATCCAACTTATGTTTTCATCATCATAGTTAAGTACAGGTGTGGGAAAAATAGAGTTGGATATGGAGAAAGAATACCATTTACTGATTATGGTATGATCATGTTTAGTGATAGTATGATCATGGAACAAGTCATTTCACTCAGTTTATATCATGGATACAATAAAATTAGCACATATACCCCCACCTACCTCTTTCAAATTTTTATTTCAGAATACTATTTACTATAAATGCTGTTTATGGGGGAAACACTATTAAAAATTATTTTAAATGCTTAAACCTCTAAAACCTGAATTTTTTTTAAAAAACTCAAGTGTATGACTGGTGGTTTATAGATATAGTAGCTCATGTTTGTGTGACAGGACAAGGATGCAAAATTTTTGTTTCCTTAGTCTATCCCCAAATCAGTTCCCTGATGGGAAACTCAAATAAGATAAAGCAGATAAGCTTTGTAGCCATAAACAACACCATATATACAAATCATTATTGCTTGATAAATTAAGAAGTGAGTACAGAAAATATTCTTGATTCTTCTCTTTGCCTGTAGATGCTTTTCCAGAGCAGAAATACCCCAGATCCATACTTATTGGAATAAAGAATAAACCCAGAGATTTATTTACTCTACCTAAAATAGATCAAAAGAAGTATTTTTAGGTGGCAACACATAACCCCCCACTAAGGACAAATTTTGAAAGCTCTACCGCACCAAGCTTAGGTATGAGAAGCAAGCGTATATACATATGAAGAATCTCCCCAACCCAGGACCAGCAGATGATGAAATCTAACAGATTGGCTGGCATTCTCTCCCCCACTCTGGGTGCTTGTCTCATGCAATCTGCTCCCACAGGGCTGAGACATTGCCTTGTTCTAAAAACATCAAACACACACACACACACACACACACACACACACACACACACACACACACACACACACAGACCCGTCCAATCCTGGAAACCAAAGAGAGTGGAGAGTTCTATGCTTCAGTAAACATTTGTTCTCTGTGAAGTTTTCTCAACTAAAGTTTGGAGCTTAACTCTATTGCACATAAAGAACACACCAAATTTTTCCTCATCATTTTCAATGCCAGCTATTCCAAAACATAGCTTTGTATGACTTCCATTACCATTTCTCAGTCCCTTAGAGTTCACACTAGTCTCAACTACCTTTGGTAATAATAATAAGTAATATATACTTAGATACTAACTTTGTGAGTTATAGGAGCTTATAATCTAATGGGAGACAACTTGCAAATAACCAAAAAAAAAAGTGTGTGTATGTATGTGTGTGTGTGTGTGTGTTTGTGTGTTTACATACATTTTTTTTCTTTTCTCAATTCCTAGCCCAAACTGACAACATGTACAATGGGGAGTACAGACAGAAAGATGAAAAGGAAGAGAAACTACAGTGGAAGGACCATTACCATTTATAATAATGAATAAATTTCACCCTCTATAAGAATAACATTTTATAATTTTTCTTTCTCACAAATAAATTCAAGAAGTTCTTAGGAAAATTATAGATGATTTTTAATGATTGAAAAGTAAATAATAGGTTTCAGATTCCATTATGCCCTATAAACATGAGGAGCAAAGGACTTGGCATTATAAGACATGGGCTGAAGTACCAGCTTCACTTCTTATTTACCTGAATGATCTTGGACAAGTCATTGCCCACTTTGGGGACCTAAATTTCTTCACTGGAAAAAAAAAATGAGGGTATTAAATTAGATCATCACCATGGTGGCTTCCAGCTCTGAAACCTATAGCACATTCGCCACAGGGCCTCCCAGGACAGCCAGCTCCCATGTGTTACATAACAGACCAGGCAATACAAAGGTACAGCACCACCTGCTGACCACAAGCTAGCTCTACAACCTCAAATTCTACATAGCCTTCCCAGCGTTCTAGGGAATCTTGGAAGCTACTTTTATTTGACATCTATGGAACTATGCTATTTTAATTGATTTAATAGGAAAGAAAAGAGACAATAAATATAAAACACTGATCCTGAAAGTGTTCTGCTTTGTCCAATTTTTTTAAAAATCATTCCTCTTGTAGGGACCCTCTAGATTCCCTCTGCCAAATGGAGGGCAGTTACAGAGAACAAACACCTAAGGGCCTAGGATTATCTTTCTTCGGTGTTATTGGACATTCTACTGTGTTTGCACCTATTAGCTGTCAATGATGAGCAATCAGTTTCATTTAACTGATTAACTAACCTGGCTTTTATGAAGGGTTATTCACTAGTAAAGAGTAGAAGTAGAAGTATTTTCCCATAACATGTAAGGTCACCCTCTAGTTTGGGAAGAATGGACTCAGATTTACGATCCAGGGATTATTAATCCCCTAACAGGTATGTTGCCGATTGAGGCATGGCCAATGGATGGTTGAATCTTCCTCTTTGATCCTGCAGGACTGTTCCTCTGATGGCTTGGAATTCCCATCAGAAGCTCCAGTTTATAGACCTCTGGTGGCTTATCATTTTAGCCTTTAAAAGTTCACAGTCATAGCATCTCCAGTCTCCTTTACCTAAAAGTAGGAAAGAATTATCACAACTGTGACAGAAGCAACGGCAGGGCCATGTACTCTCACTTGAATAGTGGCTCTGAGAGAGAGGGCCCAAGGCCTATCCCCCACTTGGAGCCCCACAGCAGTTTGTCCTTCTTTCATGTCAGCCCGGCTGGAAAGAGCCAGAGCCAAGAGATTTGCCCTTGCTGGCTAATGCCTTTTGAATGCAGCCTAGTTCTGAACCCAAGCCAATGCAAAAGGCTTACTTAACCACATGTTTAGCAAACGGCCCCTGGTTACAAAATGTATGCATGTGTTCAGAAGGACCAGATTCATTGGTCAGTCCCCCACTAAAGCTCACACTTCTATAAAATAGAACAATTGAAAAGTATTAGATTTCTCTTTTTAAGCATTGAATTTCAAAAACATTTTTACTAAAGTTAATTGGCTAATGAGGAAACAAAACATGTAAGATAAAATGCTATGTCAACAAACCACCAAGCATACATCTGAGTTTTTAAAACTATTCCCTTTTTTCAGAGGTTTAAGCACTTAAAATAATCATTAGCTACAATAGCTACTGAATAAAGTCCTTAGGAAACCATTCAAGGCCTTCCACAATCCGATACCACCCTGTCTTTCTAGCCTGATGTCATACTACTTACTCCCTTCCCCTCCACATACTCTGTCCTCCAGCCAAATTCAATTACTCACCACTGCTAATTCATTTGCTTTTCTTTCTCACATGCTCTTGTTTATAACATTCCTTAGGCTTAAAATTACTCTTCCCCTTGAGCCCCCATATTCTACTTTGAAAGTTCACATCAAATACTTTTCATAGATACTTTTTTCCTCAATGTACAATATGTAAAGACCTTCCTGGTTAATCAATCAATGAATCAATAAATATTTATTAAATGACTATTATATGATAGAATAGGAATACAGCACTAAATTACAAGGAGTTTACATTCTAATGAAGAAGAAAATACATACATATATATATGTGTGTATATTGAATATATGTATGTGGTTTGGGATTGCAGAGGTATATCAGACTGGCTAATAGAGAGAAGTATGGGGAAGTCTTTGAAGAAGGCTCAGATATTCTCTTTCTTAGAGTATGCAGAGGATATCTGTGTAAAGGTTTGGTGAACTTACTTCCCTCAGCTGGTATTATGTAGTGACAAATAGTCTTCTTAACCAGAAGACTTAGCTTAGGAACTAGAAGGTCCAATAACTAAGGAGTTGTTGAATCAAAGCTAAGTGTATACACAAAAAGAACACTCCATCCATGGTAATTTTTCTCTCCTTTCTTTCTTTTTGTTTTTTGTTTTTTAGGTTTTTGCGAGGCAAACAGGGTTAAGTGGCTTGCCCAAGGCCACACAGCTAGGTAATTATTAAGTGTCTGAGACCAGATTTGAACCCAGGTACTCCTGACTCCAAGGCTGGTGCTTTATCCACTAGAACACCTAGCCGCCCCTCTCCTTTCTTTCTGTCTGACAACTGAGCTGCCAGGTGGAAAAAAGAATGACCCTATTCCTTTCACCTTGCTGAGGCAGTAGGTGATATTACAGGACTAGAACTAAGGAGAAAGACTAGGACTGCAGATAAAGATAGAGAAAAATAGATCTAAGTAGTTTTAGTTATATAGAAATATATAGATATTTCTGCATATATATATATATATGTCTGTTTCCATCTATCTATCTATACATACACATTAACTGTGAATATACCAAAAGATTCTGTCTTGAACCTACTCCCGGAGAAAGATAGATAGACAGACAGACAGCTATATCTATATATTTAGTATACACACATGCATATCTATAGAAATATATATATATATATATATATATATATATATATACACTTAGGTGTGTGTTTTCTTCATTAGAATGTGAATTCCTTGAAGGAAGGGAATATTTAGTTTTCTCTCTCTATGTTCCTATGTCTATCAATATTTGTCTATCTCTGTCTGGGAGATGACTCAATTTAGGACCAACTTGAAATACATCCATAGATAATGGGAATGATCTGGAAGATGATCTAGCCAAGAAGTCTAAGATAGAGTGGATAGACAGGAGGAGAACCAAGAGAGTACTGTGCCATGAAAAATGAGAAAAGGGAGTAACAGGAGGAGAGAGTGTCAAAAGCTACAGAAAGATGGATGAGAACTGAGAAAAGACCATTAGATTTGGAATTTAAGAAGGTGACTTTGAAGAGAGCATTTTCCTGACCTCTTGAACCCAAAGTTAGCTCTCAACCTGAACATGTCCATCTAGGAATAAATGGACATTTCATCTTAGATCAGGCAAGAACAAATATAAAAGAAATGGTCCCAACTTGACCTCAGGCTTGCTTAGACAAGATAAACACTTTAGATTCCATTGTTTATAGACACCATGATGCTAAGGACCAAGAAGACCAGCTCTTCCCCACTCTTCATTGAAAGTCTTGGAGTAGGGGCAGCTAGATAGTATAGTGGCTAAAGCACCAACCCTGGAGTCAGAGTTCAAATCTGACCTCAGAAATTTAATAATTGCCTAGCTTATGTGACCTTGAGCAAGTCACTTAACCCTATTGCCTTAAATGAATAAAAATAAATTTTTTTAAGTCTTGGAGTTACATAATACCACCAGAACAATCAAAGAAAAAGAAAAATCAAACCAGAAAACAATATTCCCACTCCACTGCCACTGTCATGGGTTGGGGATAAACTAAGACACTCCATCAGATTTTCCACACTATAACAAAACACTGAGTCTTTTCAATACTGAAACACCACATACCTGGAAGCTGGTCCCAAATTTTCCCTATGGTCCATGAGAACCAGAGAGCCAGAAAAGACTGAGCATTCTTTTTTTCCCATTGATTTTTTTATTTTTCCAATTACATGTTATAAATTTTTTTCTACATACATATGCATATTTATAAGTTACATAATTTCCTTCCACTCTCTCTTCCCACCCCCTCTCTTCAGAGGCAAACAGTCTGGTGAACATTGTACATATACTATGTTTATCACATTTACAGATTAGTCATTTTTCTGTATGAGGAATTAGGACTAAGAGAAAAGAAAGAAAACCATGAGATAAAAAAGAAAAATTTAAGAGAAATTTTTAAAAAGTAAAAATAAGGGTGGCTTGGTGGCGCAGTGGATAAAGCACCGGCCCTGGAGTCAGGAGTACCTGGGTTCAAATCCAGTCTCAGATACTTAATAATTACCTAACTGTGTGGCTTTGGGCAAGCCACGTAACCCCATTTGCCTTGCAAAAACCTAAAAAAAAAAAAGTGAACATAATGTTCATTCAGATTCTATAATTTGTTTTTCTTCATCTAGATATGGATAGAATTGTCCATAACAGGTCTCCCGGAGTTGTCTCAGAGTTCTCTGAAGTACTGAGAGGAGCTGTATCCATCAGTACTGATCAACTCACAATATTGTTAATGTGTACAATGTTCTCTTGGTTCTGCTCCCTTTGATCAGCATCAGTTGCTGTAATTCATTCCATGCTTCTCTAGAATCAGACCATTCATGTACTCTCATACATAGTACTCTATAACAGTCATATACCATAACAGTCATATACCATACCATTTCCCCAATTGATAAGGAGCCCCTAAATTTCCAATTCTTTGCCACTATACAAAAGGTTGCTATGACTATTTTGGAACATATGGGATCTTTTTCATTTTTTATGATTTCTTCTGGATATAGATCTAGTAGTATTGCTACTAGTATTGTATACTAGTATTCCATTCTTCATGGAATGACTCTAGTTACGCTTTTATATTTCTAGCACCCCACACAAAGTCTGGCAAATAATAGACACTTAAAAATCCTTTGTGATTGATTATTGATTAGAATATCTCTTAGTCATCTTCCATTCACTGATGATTGGTCATTCCCCTTCCCCCCAAAAAAATACCCCTAAACCTTAGGGGGAGTTCTAGCAGTTGTAATCTATGAGGAATGATTTGGGGGTCATCTAAAGGATTTCAAGCTCCTGATTATTTCACTGAACTAATGAGAAGAGAGGACTGCATCAATAATGCAATAAGAATGAAAAAATACAATAAGAAAGTGGATGCCAAACAGTGAAATACAACAGAAAGGATAAACAAACTTCCAAAGGCTAGGCTAAAGCAAGACCTGCTTAGGTGACTACAGCAAGAATGATGAATTTCTTGGGTTGTAGCCCAGCAGCCAGAAAAACTCATAAGCATTGCAAACAAGTCAACCCCTGCTGTCATTGAAAGAAAATTTGTCTTATCTCTCATTCAGTGGAAAGCTTGGCAAAGCTTCACTAATTTTCCTGGAATTAAACAACATTTCTTGGAGATGAATGGGGACAGACGTGGAAAATCAAACTGAAACCTATTTGAATTGACACTGTAATTGCTTGGTGATCAGTCAGTCAATAAAGGTAAGCATAAATCAATTTATCTACTAGGTCCCTGGCACTCCGCTAAGCTATATGGATACAGATACAAATGAAAACAAAGACAATCTTTGCCCTCAAGGAGTCTACAGTCTACAAGAGGAAGCCAACACACAAAAGAAAGCTAAAAAGTGGGGGAAAGGTGGTAGGAAGGTAGGGTAAAAATGGGGCAGTACCAGGCAAGGGGCAAGATGAAGAAATCCAAAGAAGTCCAAATTGGGGGGTGGGAGGATGTTATGGAAAAGACTGTGCTGAACCCTTTCCTGCAGCCCATGGACCTTCTCTCCAGTCAGAAGGACCTATCAGAGGGCCAAGTCAACCTGGTAAAGAAATGTGAAAGACAGAGGTTTGTATTTTCTATAGCAATAACAACTACTATCTATATAATATTAATATTTTAAAGCTTACAAATCACTTTACATAAATGATCTCATTTGATCCTCACAAAAATGCTAGAAGGCAGATGCTATTATTTCCATTTTATAGATGAGAAAACTGAAGCAAACAGTGGTTAAATGCTAGTCTAGCTAGTTTTCCTAATAGTCTACTCAGGGAACACTGAGTCTTTTCAATACTGGAATACCACATACCTGGAAGCTGGCCCATGTACTGCCTAGCCACCTCTATAGCAAAAAGGTAGAGAACGATTTAAGGAATTCTAACCAAAAGAGTTAGAATACCACCTCAGTGAAGCCAGACTGTTTATGCTTTGAAATCATCATGTCACAGTGAAATACAGCACCAAAGGCCCTTCATCTCCCTCCCCAGGCTGTTCACCTGACTCCTCTTGTTATCTCCTAGGATGGTTTGCGCTCTCATAGTGGTCATCCCTGGGGACCATGGGACAGTTCTTCACATTTCCTCCTCTTAAAACCCTACCTGTTTTCAAAGTCCAGTTCAGGTACTTCCTCTCCATGAATTTGTCCTTGAGCTCTGTTTCTCTTCCAGTTGACAGTTATCTTTCCCTTCTGAAATATCCTTAGAACACTTTGTTTGGGGGGAAGGTAAGAAGAGGGTAATGCTCATTTGAGTTTCACAAAAGCCCTGTAAGGAGTTGATATTATAATCCCCATGTTATAGCCCAAGCAAGGAGTTGATGCTATGTCATAGCTGAAGTGAGTTGTTATAATCCCCATTTTATAGTTGAAGAAACTGAGACAGTGACTCGTCCAGGGTCACACAACTACTGAGTGTCTGAAGATAGATTTAACTTCAGATCTTCCTGACTCCAAGTATCATGGAACATACTTCTTTTTTGATGTTATATATAATATCCTCTACAATGAACAATGAGTTGAGTCTAGAACTGAATAAAAAGGAAAAGAGAGAAATTTTTAAAACATTTTTCAATGCTCTAAAGCTTCTCCCTAAAACAAAGAACCATCTTTTTCATATGAACATTCTTCTAGTATTATATGGCTACAAGTCATGGAACCCCACAGTCTCTGAAATAATTCAGCTGAGAATCACCCAAAGGTGATAGAAAAGCACAGGATGGGCATGAAAAGGTCACTTTTGTTGTTCTATTGTTTCAATCACTTGTGACTCTTGGCAAAGATAATGGAGCAGTTTTCCATTTACTTCTCCAGCTCATTTTACAGATGAGGAAATTGAAGCAAACAGGGTTAAGTCCAGGTTAAGACCCACCAGGGTCACAGAGTTTTTAACTGAGGCAGATTTAAACTCATGAAGAGGGTTCTTCCTAACACTCTCTCCACTATGCCAACCTCACTTCCCACCAAGAGGCCAATGCAAGTTTAGATGAAGAAGCAGTGTAAAGGATGTCTTCAAAGAATCATTTGAAGAAAAAAGAAGAGCTGGCCTTGTGGCAAAAGAAAGGAATGCACTATTGGTATCTCTGTGACATCAAGAGAATGTGAGGAAATACATGTAGTAGTGCCTCTGACAAGATGAGCAGACATGGATAAGTTACAATCTTCACCTTCAGAGGGTATGTCCACATTGATGAAAGTACAGGTCTTTTTGAGCATTTTCTAAAGAAAAATCTTACTCCAATACTTCATAATGATATGGGAATGACCTTGAGACCTTAAGGGCTATTCTAAAGGATCATAAACTCTAGTAGGATCTACCATGACTGAATCTGTAATTTCATCATTGTAGGTAATTCTCTGCCTTCTACCAATGCAGACTGACACCCTTTCTGCAGCTTACAGTCTTGGAGGGTTTTCTAGGACATCAAAGGTTAAAGAATTTCCCCAGGCTCACACAGCAGTATATGTTGGAAGTAGAACTTGAACCCTGATCTCCCCAACTCAAAAAGTCACCTCTCTCTATGTGGGGCTGCATTGCTCCTCACTATATCTTGATAGACGGAAAGGAAATGCCTACTTACAGATATGAGCATCAAAGCAGAATCCATTTGTCTGTTTGATGTCAAATTATTGCCCTGTCAGAGAAAAGGTTAAAATAGCATCACATTAAATGAAAATAGGACATTTCATCAAGACTTCAGAAGAGTGAGGGTTATCAAAGAAAAAGGGAAAAAAGATCATTAAAGCATTCTTTTAAAAATTCCCAGAAGACCACAGAAGGCCATAAATAATCACATACAAATAGAACATCTTAGAAACTTGAAGAAAGGTCAGAAGAAAAAGAAAACAGGAAAAATTTTTAAATTGTGTGTTAAATGTATTATATACTTAGAAGGTAAAACAAAATCTATGCAATAAAGATTCACAAATTCATTTGTAAAACTTTTCCTGTTCTATTTTGCAAATGTAAATTTTTATTTTATTTAATGACCATTATAAAAATAAATTAAGTTGCATAAAAGCAATTTTTAAAGATGGTTGAGGAGTATCCATAGGAATGAAGAGAAAATGAAGAATTGAGTAAAGAGAACATTTGAAAGGAAAATAATTCAGAGAAGTTGAAGGATTAAAATTGAGAAAGACCATTGAATCTGGCAATTAAGAGATCACTCAATGTGAACGATAATCCCACTGTAGATTTTGTGAAATATGTTGTGTATGTATATATACATACATCCATGTATCTATTGTGTATTTATATTTATAGATTAGATAGATAGATTAGATACATGATAGATAAAAACAATTAGGTGGCACAATGGATAGCGTGTTGTGCTTGGGGTGAAGAAAAATCATCTTCCTGAGTTCAAATCTGCCCTTGGACACCAAGCAAATCACTTTTTTTGCTTGCCACTGTTTTCTCATGTGTAAAATTACGTGGAGAATTACTCCAGTATTTTTTCCAAGAAAACTCCAAATGGGGTAACAAGAGTTAGACACAAAAATATGTTTGTATATGTGTAAGTATGTATGTATATGTATATACATATATCTTGTTTTGAAAAAAGAAATCATTCATTGATAATTTTTTGAGTGAGAATTTCAGTTGAATAATGAGGTTAGAATTGCAAAGGATTTAAAAATAAGTGAGAGAAAAAAGAAGTAAGTGAAAGAAGAGAAGTAGAGGCATCAGTTTTTTCAAAGATTGGCTGAGACAGTGAGGATAAATATAGGACAGAGATAGAATCTAGTGAAGGGGGTTTTTTGCTTTGTTTTGGGGTCTTGTATTGATTTTTAAGAATGGGAAGAAAGAAGAAATGTATGTTTGTAGGCAGCAGAAAATGAACTACTAAACAGAGAGAGAGAGAGAGAGAGAGAGAAGACAAAAGAAGATTGAAGATGATGGTGGAGGCCTTCAGCAAAGAAAACAAAATAGGATAAGACAAATAGGTCAATCTCCTCAGAGATGGGGAAAAAGGAGGAGAGAATAGAGGATGACATCAAGCTATTGATCAAATGGCCTCAATTTTTCAGCAAAATATGAAAGGAAGGAATGTTATTGGAAGTCTGAAGAGAGAAGTTTTGAAACAGTCTTTTCTGAGGACTGACAGAGAATCAGGGAAGAATAGAAAAATTATTTTGCTGGTCAGGGGTTTGGATGGGGCAGAACAGGGGAGTTGAGATTATGTAGCATATTCTAAACTATCCATATCCATATACTCCCATGGCTTCAACCATTTCTTCTATACATGTGTCTTCAAAATCTTTAAAGTCCTGACCTTTGTTCTGAATGTTCCAGAGTATCACCTATAACCACTTTTAGGAACACAATGAATTTCTAGATTAGAAAGAACTTCATGGGCCATTTCTTCATCATCAAACTCATTGACACTAATATTTATGTAACATTTACTATGGGCCAAGACTTTACAAATATCCTTGAACAAAATTTCCTGCTCTAGCATGGAGGAACTCTTTAAATCATTCTATTCAACTTTCAGACAATTTTAGATGTTAAGAAGTTTTTTTCTTTAAGTCTAAATCTATTTAACCTCTACTTCTGTCCACTGGTATTGATCCTATTCTTTGAGTCCAAACAAGTCTTACCACTTTTCCACAGGAATCCTTGAGATATGAAGATAACTATCATATCTACCATAAGTCTCCTTAGGCTAAACATCACCCATTCTATGGCATAGTCTTTTGTCTTTTCACTTTCATGGTCTGAACAGGTAGAAGGAGAGTATAGACAATTACTGCCTTCATTCTGGATTCTTTTTCTCTTAATGGAGCCTAGAATAGCAATTTCGACTGTCTTGTTTCAGTGTTGATTTTTATTCAATTTGAAGTCTCTTCCTTAAACCTGTTTTTTCATCAAACTTCCCTCTATCTTTGAATGGTCTCTCATGTTTATATAACTCTTTTAATATCCAATCAGTTACCAAATGCAGTCAAAATAGTAACATCCTTGCCTCTCTATACCCTCTCACTCCTCTAGTTCTTAAGTCCTTTTTTAATCGTATTTTATTTTTTCTAATTACATGCAAAGACCATTTTAACATTCATTTTTTTAATTTTGAGCTTGAAATTTTCTCCCTTCCTCCATCTGCTTTCCCCCCCAAAATGATAAACAATTTAATATAGGTTATATATGTGCAATTATATAAAGCATATTTCCATATTAGTAATTTTGTGAAGAAGAAACAGACCAAAGGGGGAAAAAAAGCCCCAAAATTGAAGTAAAATGGTATGCTTTGATCTAGAAGCTTAGAAACAAGAGGACCTGAGTTTGAATATGGCTTCAGATATTCTTCAATTTACTGATCTAAAAAATGGGGATAATGAAAGCCTCTACCACACAGTGTTTTTGTGAAGAGCAAATGAATTATTCCAGGTAAAGCACTAAGTGCTTGCTATCATCATCACTGGGGGCAGTTAGATGGCTCAGTGGATAGAGCCCCAGGCCTAGTGTCAAATCTAGCCTTAAACAATTACTAGCTGTGAGTCCCTGAGCAAATCACTTAACCTCTGTTTGCCAAGAAAACCTCATGGATAGTATAGTACAGTGCTGTCCAACCACACTTTTAAAAGTTTTTATTTAAACAATAGACATATATTTTGACTTGCCATTTTAATGAGAGCTCTGCAGTAGCTCAGCTTCATTCACTAAAACATTTTAGTAAACCCACAGGTGGGCCACATTTTGGATAGCCCTGGTATCCATGGGGTCATGAAGAGTCAGACCCACCTGAACAAAAACAGTCACCATCCTCAGGGGCAAGAACTGGTTCTTATCCCAGTCCTTTGCCTAGAGTACTTAATAAATGTTTGTGTTGGGTTGTTTTCTGACTTCTTAAGTTTCATTTTCCAGTATCTACTACTTCTCTCATATGATTTGCCCAAGATCTCAGGTTAAAAAAAAATAAAAAGCTAGAATTCAAACCTAAATTTTTTTTGACTCCTTATCATAGGGTTCATTCTCTCTGCCACATCCTTACTACTATTACTTACTAGTGTCTTTTTAACAAAAATTATCTTTATCAATTACTTCAAACCCCCAAGTCTGTAGAAACCTGCTAAATCCTGTCAAAAAGGGATTTTACACTAATACATTGTTGGTGGAGCTATGAACTCATCCAACCTTTCTGGAGAACAATTTGGAATTACACCCAAAGGGCAATAAAAATGTGCATACCTTTTGATCCAACAATACCACTACTGGGTCTATACCCTAAAGAGAGCATGAAAAAGAGTAAAAAACATCACTTGTACAAAAATATTCTTAGCAGCTCTGTTTGTGGTGGCAAAGAATTGGAAATTGAGTGAATGTCCATCAATTGGGGAATGGCTGAACAAATTGGGGGTATGTGTATGTTATGGGACACTATTGTTCTATTAGAAACCAGGAGGGATGGGAATTCAGAGAAGCTTGGAAGGATTTGCATGAACTGCTGGGTGAGATGAGCAGAACCAGAAGAACATTGTACACCATAATAGCAACATGGGGTTGATGATCAATCTTAATTGCTCATTTCATCAATGCAATAATCAGGGACAATTTTAGGGTATCTGCAATGGAGAATACCATCTGTATCCAAAGAAAGAATTGTGGAGTTTAAACAAAGACCAAAAACTATTTCTTTTAATTTTTTAAAAAAGTTATTTTATTGTATACTTTTGTTATCTCTTATATTTTATTTTTTCCTTTAGGATATGGTTTTTCTCTCAACACAATCAATTTTGATCAATGTATAGCATGGAAACAATGTAAAGACTATCAGACTGCCCTCTGTGGGGGATAGGGGGAGGGAAGTGAGATTAGGAGAAAAATTATAAAATTCAATAAAAAAAATTTTTTTAAAAAGGGGGGAAGGGATCCTGAATGATCACATCCATTTTTTGGTGACTCTGAAGCAAGAATGTCTCCAAAGAAGCTAAGTATTTATTTTTCCTAAAACCAGTTTCATAAAAGTATTTTCCCTTTGCTTCTCATGCCTTCCCCTGTAGCCTAAATCATCCCTCCACAAATAATTAGGCAATAGGGGCGTGGGGATTTATACTGACTACAGGGAAGAGCCAATGGGGGCTTGTAGAGTGCCAAAGAGCTAGCTACACCCTGGTGGTAATCCATGCTAGGAACTGAATAACCTGCTTTTAGAAAAGGGCTTTATCCTGAACTGCCCCCGGCCAACTGCCTTCTGTCCTTCACTTGAACTAGCTAAACTGGGCTCATTCCATGGGCTGCAGTCTCCTGGCCAATCCTAGCTCTTCTGCATTGTTCAGCTGCAGGTCCATCCGTCCATCCATCCATCCATCAACAAGTTTGTCACCTGTGGCTACTACATTGCGGGAAGATACAAGATGCGCCTTCCACCTCCAGGTGCCTCTGACAGGTCAGATGAAGCAAAGTAAATAATTAGTGGCAAACTAACATAAAACATGAGGAAGTTAAAGAAGAGAAACACAGATGTCACTGGAGTTTTACAGAGCATTTAACCAGACTGGATTCTGATATGGATAAATGGGGAAGAAACAGAGGAAGAGCACTGTTGGAGAAAGGTTAGTGCACCAGACATATTCTAATGAAGCAGAAAACACAAATACACAATATACAAATACACATACATTAAATATATGTATTTGTTTTGAAGGCGCATATGGATATCAGATATTGGAGGGAAATAAGGGAAGTCTTTGAAGAAGGCACAGATATTTATTTCCCTCCATATCCTCTTGACTGCTTCAAATTGGCTTTATTTACAGATCCATAAAAGCTTAAAGAGAGAATGGGATGGTAAAATTTAGCAACGAACTTGACCCTTTCCTTTTTGAATTACTTATATATAGTATTATGTTATTATGTTACAATATTATAGTATTATATATGAATAATGAATACAAAGAGGGCAGCTAGGTGGCACAGTGGATAGAGCACTGGTCCTGGAGTCAGGAGAACCTGACTTCAAATTCAGCCTCAGACACTTAATAATTACCTAGCTGTGTGACCTTAAGCTGCCACATTGCCTTGCAAAAAACAAAAACAAAATAATAATAATAACAATATTAATAATAATAATATACCAGACCTGCTTCTGACAATTATTAACTATGTGATAAGGGCAAACAACTTAAATTCTCTGAGTCCCAGTTTCCTTAGTAGTAAAATAGGATAATAATACCTATGGTACCATGAGCAGCTAGGTGACACAGTAGATAAGAGTATTGAGTCCAGAGTCAGGAAGACTCCTCTTCCCAAGTTCAAATCTGGCCTCAGACATTTATTAGCTGTGTGACCTTAGACAAGTCACTTAATCATGTTTGCCTCAGTTTCCTCATCTGTAAAAAGAATTGGAGAAGGAAATAGCAAACCTCTCCAGTATCTCTACCAAGAAAACTCTAAATGGGGTCACAAAAAGTTGGACATAACTGACAACTACATATCTCAGGGCTGTTAGGGAGATCAAATGAAGTATAAATACTATATAAACTTTAAAGACCAGTGCAACATGTCTCAAAACTCTTGGTGCAATTTTAAACTTTTAATAGCTTAATACTACATTAAGAATTTTAAGACACTATGTATAAGTAAATTCCAGCTATTGTTGGAAAAGAGATTAATATGAAAAAAACAAAAAAGGAAATATGTTCTGTGAGTCTTAGATGTAAACAATTATCTTGGACAGATCTCAAAAATCTGAAAGTTTCTCTATCCAAGTAATAGAACAGATAGATTTATCCCCATGCAAAGGATCAGTGGTGTTAGTACCCATCAAAACTCATTTGAGTTTGAACAGTGACTACCCAGTCTGCTGACTTTTTACACTCACACAGCTGCTCAATGGGCATTGATAAAGTACCATCCATTTTTCATAGAGATTGCCACTTATGTTATCATTTAACTCTCCTACCAGTTTCAAATTGGTTATCTAGGGAGACTTCAATAGCTTTCACTACCCAACTTTGGAAGGATTCCTTAGAAGCTACTAGTTTATGTCAGAGTTTCTTTCCCCAGAAGAATGAGATATTTCCACCAAGTGGAGATTTTAACTGGAGAGAAACAGGGCCTCTACCCTAAAGAGCAATTGGTTGGCCTTGAAAGTAACCTGAAAATATTTGTTTCCCCACCCTCAGTCCTCTTTCCAGTGCAAAGTGCTTTTCAACCAGAGTTTTCTTATGTCAGGAGGGAGAAAACAACTAAACATGATCAAATTTGTCCTGCTAGGATCTTGGACCTTTGTTATCTCCTAATCTGAACCAAAACTGGCCCCTTTTTAAGCTCTTGTTAATGAGCAGGAAGTCAAGGACACGTGACTTTCCCAATTGGAGCAAAAAGCTGGTCTCTGACCAGTTGGTTTCTGGTGGATCTCTGACCCAGGCTGAGTAGAAGCAGCAGGGATGGCTCTGGAGTCTGGGTGGATGACCTGATTTCCTGGGCTTCCTGGTTTCCTCAAGAAAGAGATGTCCATGTTTGAACAAAGACCAAAGACTATTATCTTCAACTCCAGGAAAAAACCCATTATCTCATTATGTAATTTTGCTGTTTCTTATACTTTATTTTTCTTCCTTAAGGATATAATTTCTCTCTTATCACATTCAACTTAAATCAATGTATACCATGGAAACAATGTAAAAACTAACAGACTACCTTCTGGGTGGTGGGGGGCGGGAAGCAAGACTAGGGGGAAAATTGTGAAACTCAAAGTAAATAAAATCTTTAAAAAAAAAAAAAAAAGAGGGGAGTCTAAGTGGATAGAGCACCAGCCCTGGAGTCAGAAGTACCTGAGTTCAAATCCGGCCTCAGACACTTAATTACCTAGCTGGGTGGCCTTGGGCAAGCCACTTCACCCCATTGCCTTGTAAAAAAAAAAAACCTAAAAAAGAGAGGTGTCCATGTCAGAACACAAAAGAACTGCCATTTATGCCTGCTCTCCTTCCAAGAAATGTGTTTTTTAGAATCTTCAATGTCAATCAGGTCTCTGACTTCAAGTTTTAGGAAGGTGGAACTGTTGAGCTTTTTCAGTCTCTAAAGTAGAACTGACCTTACATGTAGGCAAAAGAATGTAAATTTTAGAAAGTCAACACAGTTTAGTTAAAAAAAAACACACACACACAGGGTTTGGAGTCAGAGCATCTGTGCTTGAATCCACTAACTTGGGCAAGTCATAATAAAATGATGGAATTAGACCAAATGTTCCCTGATGCCCCTTCCAGTCCTAAATCTTATGGAGCACTCGTAGGGTATGGTCCAAGATATGAGAGGGAAAGGGACATAATGTAAAAAAGGAATGTCTTTAGAGTCAGAGGGCATGGGTTCAAATTCTACCTCAGAGACTTACTACCTGTTTTAATATTAGACAGGTCCAACTTCCTTAGATTCCAGAGACCTCATCTTTAAAGTGAAGGCATGGAACTGGATGGCTCTAAGATCCCTTTCTCTTATAAATATACAATCTTTCTAAGCATACCCAAATTTCTTCCATCTGTTGGTATGCTGCCTAAAATTCAACACAAAAGCTTAATTCTTTTAATTTAGGATTTTGGTCCCTGTTTCAATGCTAATCTCCCAGGAGAATTTGCAGTTTAAGCTGCCGTAAGTCATTTTCACTTTAGTGTGAATAAGTTCCAACTCCTCCAGAAAAGATTTTGAGGCAGAGAGATTGCAGGGACGAAGGGTCAAAAAACTACCTTTTTGTTCAGTCCCTACATTGCACACTGGCACATAGGCCATAACGCAGCCATGGATGTTGAATTTGAGTAACAAGAAAAGACATCACACAGGCTGCACATCCATTCCTGAAAACTGACATAAAATGAAACAAATTAATGCTACCAAAAAAACCCAGCAAATAAGATACAACCTAACTAGAAAGAAAACTCGAAAGAAAGAAGGGGAAATATAGCATCATGGACTACTACCAGGTCTACTATTCTTGCAAAAAAAAAAGGATCAAGTTGACAAAAATATAATTATTAAGGGGGCAGCTAGGTGGTGCAGTGGATAGAGCACTGGCCTTGGAGTCGGGAGTACCTGGGTTCAAATCCGACCTCAGAAACTTAATAATTACCTATCTGTGTGGCCTTGGGCAAGCCACTTAACCCCATTGCCTTGAAATATATAAATATATATAACTATTACTTGATCCTTGAAGGACTTGTGATTTTATTGCCTTAGATAGTCCACTGACTAATCTAAACCACCTCTCTTTACCTTGGAATACAGTCTTTAACAATTCCCAAAGGGAACTTTATAAGAACCTCCCACATAAAGGAGAGAAAAGCATTTCAATCACATAGGAATTACCTCTTTGCTTCATGCTCCTTAAACTTGAGCCCAGTTTCTCTAGGGCTCTTTATATACTTGTAGGAGAATGTGTCACATGCTGGGGAAGATGTTTTATGTTGATACTACTTTAGTAAATATTCCTTGCTAAAAGTTAATTAAGTCTGACTACTAGTATAAAAAATTATTAATTGAGGGAAGCATAACATTGGATGATGGGCAGATCTTGAGTTATGCCCTCAGAGAGACATCCTGCAAACCCTCATGGCTACCCCTAGAACTCTAAGAAAACATAGTGCCAAGCTATCTTGCTAACAGTGAAAATTGAATATTTGAGTTGAGTTTCAAAAGAGATAAGGGCTGCAGAGATAGAAAAGTGAGGAGGGAGAGATTTCAGACATTTCAAACATGATGAATAGTAAGAAGAGGCACAAAGATGAAATGTGAAAGGTACAGGTAGGTTGGTGTCATTGATTCTTAGAGAGCAGTAAATGAATCATGTAAAATAAGACTGAAAAGGTAGATGGAGATCAGGTTGGAAAGGCTCAAAAACATCAAATGGAGGAATTTACATTTGATCCTAAAGAGTGTATTGGTGGGCAGGTAGATGGCAATGGACAGAGCACCAGCCCTGGAGTCAGGAGGACCTGATTTTAAATCTGCCATCAGACACATAATAATTACCTATCTGGGTGACCTTGGGCTAATCACTTAACCCAACTGCCTTATAAAAAACTTTTTTAAAAAAGAGTGTATTGGGTTGGATTTGATCAGGCCAATGGTTTAGGTGTTCTCTAGAGATTGGATTAGAGTGGAGGGAGAAAAAGAGAATTAAAGCAGCTTGGTGAACATATGGATAGAATGGTGGATTTGGAGTCAGGAAACTAAGAGTTAAAATTCTGCTAAATACTAGCTGTGGGACCCCAGACAAGGCATCTGACCTCTCAATCTCAATTTCCCATCTTAAAATGGAGATAATAACTTGTAAGACACAGGGTTGATTCCAGGATCAAATGAGGTGATATATATTAATTTTGAAGTATTATGTTTTCAGTCTTGCCTGACTCTCCATGAACCCATTTAGGATTTCTTGGCAAAGATACTGGAGAAGTTTGCCATTTTTCTACTCTAGCTCATTTTATAAATGGGAAAACTGAAGTAAACAAGGTTAAGTGACTTGTACAGGGTCACACAGCTATGAAATATCTGAGGTCAGATTGAATTCAGGAAAATGAGACTTTCTGACAAGCCTAACATTCTATGCATTGTTCTACCTAGCTGCTGCAAAATGCTATGTAAATGCTGGCTATTATTCCCTGATCCAGATTAAAAAGGTATGGAAAAGGTCTGGGAGAGAGACATGCAGATATGAGGCACCATGTCCCAATGAGAAATTAGAGGAAGATTCTGTGGACAATCCACTGTCACTGCCCTGGTTCTAAAACAAAATGTGTAATCAATGTGAGAAAACCAAGGGGGCAGGAAGGAGACCAGGAAACCAGATGATCTAATCAACAATACCAAGCTGTGTGGGCAATGACTCTGAGGTGATGAAGTTCTTTTTGAGGGTCCTTCCACTCTTGTCTATAAAGTATACATACATATATATACATATATATGTATATGTATATATATATATATGTATATCCCTTTAGCAAGCCTGAAACAATGAGAATTCACAGGTGCCTGAAACAGGTGCCAAGAAGGAAAAAAATGATATATCTTGGGGAATCTTAAAACCACATCAACTAAGACAGGGCCTTTGTAGCTTCCTGCTAGCAACTTTCAATTAAACTGAAGGGAAAGAAGCAAATTGAGAAATCAATTCAATCTCTTTGGTCAGGCAAATACAAAGAAAGAAAGGAGAAAACATGGAGTTTTTCAAGGGGAAGAGTAGAGTATGGAAAAAATTGGATTTATGGGTGAACCAAGACTATCAAGACTCTCCCAAAAAGTTATCTTCATCCCCTACCAAATCAAAAAAGCAAAGCCAAAAATCCAGATATGCTTTTGTGCTTATGTAAAACCCTGATTCTGGGCCTTTTGGGGATTTCTTCCCCCATCATTACATGAGATTAGTCACATAATTATTTTCAATGTCTAGTTCCTGGCACTTCCATGACTCAGCTCAGAAGGGGTAGGGGGGGGAGGGGGATGTGAGGCTCCCATTTGGGAAGCACATTGAGGCTCAATTTATTTTCTAACATTCATTTCTCTGGATTACTTATGGCTCTCACTCACCATGCCCACAAACAAGAAAGAGTTCCTGATGAGGTATCAGGGACTTGGGAATAAATAAAAGTCATTCTGGCAGAATATAGTATTCCATTCAAAAGGCATTAAAACATAGATTTTCTTCCAGCTCATTCAGAAGACCTGCTTAATACCCTAGGCAGGTCCACACAGCTGGCACTGCAGCCTGTGAAGGTCTTGGCTGTGTTTCAAATGCTGTGTTTTCCCACAGATACATGGTTCCTGCACAATGTTTTCAATAGAATTGTCAGCAAGATTGGTTCCCATCAGCGGAGGTGCAGGAGTCTTCTCTCCCTTCCTCCACTCTTCATTTCACAAGGGCATTCTTTCCCTGAATCCTCTCACTTTCCCCTCTGTACTCCACCTCTTTCTTCCCCTCATGCACCACTCTCATTTGCAATATCCAACTGTCTAGAGAGCACCTGAACAGAATTATGTTTCTGTAGTCACATCTATTTTTTTAGGATTTGCTTTTAAGAATCTACAGAATACAGCAGTCATACTAAATAACTGTTGTATGATTGTTGTTAGCATTGACTGAAAACAGAGCATCCTTAAGAAAGGATAATGGAATACCTCCCCTCCCCCATCCCTGAACAATTTTTTTTTTCAAATGAACAATCATAGAAGACCAAATTTTATTTTAAAGCTTATCTAAATATCTTGCAAGTCTATTGTTGAGTTCCCCTGTCCATCAGGAGAATTAATTCAGCTCAGGAGAAAAAAAGAAACACGAGTACACCCAGGTGGGGATGCTAGCAGGACAACTAACAGAGACCTTATTCACAGTATCAGACAGTTCTTTAAAGCAGAAAACCACAAAATTAGCATACAAGATAAAACAGTGATGTTTCTCTAACTTTCGCAGGATGTAACCTTAGGTCAAGAAGTTCGGGTACAGGGCTATCACACAAGTGAGGTCATGGATGATGCAGTTGTGTTATCATAGCAGAGTTCCATGGAGAGCCTTAAGCTCGAGGGTCACCTAAGCTTGGGTTTTTAGTCATAACTGACCTTTCACCCAAACTCACCCAAGCAGCTCTCAACAATCTATCTCTGGTAACATGTTTTCTCTAGCCTCAGAAAACCAAGATGAGAGAAGTCATTCCATGTAAAAACACCAGAAAGGTTGATTAATTATAGTCCAACATTAATTAAAGCACAATCTCCCCCAGGCCTGGACTTACATGGACAAAATTCAGTCATGGGGGTTACTCCACCCCCTCCCAAAACAATATTTCTTTTTGACTCATCTGCCCCCACCCATATTTGTCTCTGAGAAATCTGAGTATAGTTTGAATATAGCTCATGTTCAAGTTACCAGATGTTGGTGAAAAGATCCCCAGATCCTTTATCAGCACCCCAGGTAATAATGCATATTAGGTTTAAAATGTCTTTTATTCCAACACACAGAATATGCCAAAACACAAAATATTCATAGTAGTCCAAATGCATTTGATACAATTCTTCTTCTCCAGTCATTCCTATCTTTTCTCATGGTCTTAATCTTCAGCATCAGCTCCAGTCTATGATTTAGAATTCATTTAGTAGATAAATAGAATTGGAGCAGCCAGCAAGAAAATCTCCTGACAATTTAGTGTGTCCTTCTCTCACCCTAGAGACCTAGGCATCTAGCTTCATGATATTACCCAAAGGATTCAGACAGCCCTTGGAATGAAATATGCTTAAGGGTGCTTGACAAGTAACCCTCTTCCTATTGAACTTGAACAGTCTAAATAACCCTCAGAAAAGACAGAGGGCAAAATTCTAGCCTTTTCCTATTCTACAACATAGCCTCTTGGACTATATCCACTATAATCTTTTTTCTCCAAGAGGAAGACTATTCATACCCTTTGAACTAGCAATAACATTAGTAGATCTATATCCCAAAGAAATCATTTAAAAAGGGAGAAAGAATCACATGTACAAGAATATTTATAGCAGATCTTTTTTGTAGTAGCAAAGAACTGAAAACTGAGAGGATACCCATCAATTGGGGAATGGCTGAACAAAGTATGGAATATGAATGTGATGGAATACTATTCTCTAAGAAATCATGCATGATGGGACTTCAGAATAGCCTGAAAAAACTTGCATGCACTGTTGCTCAGTGAAGTAAGCAGAACCAGAAGAACATTGTACATACCATCAGCAACACTGGGTGATAATCAACTAAATGGACTTATGTTCATTTCAGCAATACAATAGCCAAAGACAATTCTAAAAGAATTGTGATAGAAAATACCATCCATATCCAGAGAAGGAACTGTGGAGTTTAAATGCAGACCAGGGCTTGCTAGCTTCAATTTTTTAAAGTTTGTTTTATGTATTGTTTTTTTTCTCTGTAATGATTTTTTCCAGGTTTTTATTTGTTCCTTCTTTCACAACATGATTAATATAGATCTATGTTTAGCATGGTTAAACATGTATAGCCTATATTAGATTGCTTTCTGTTGGGAGGAGGCAGGGAGGGAAGGGGAAAAGATGAGAGAAACTCAAAACCTTGCAAAAAATGATTATTAAAACTACTATTGCATGTAGTTGAAAAATAAATAGATAAAATATTAAAAATCATAAAAGATATCATGAGCAGCTAGACTTCAGAAAAACCTTAAAAGACTTGCATGAACTGATGCTGAGTAAAGTGAGCAGAAACAGAAGAACATTGTACACATCAACAGCAACATTATGAGATGATCAGCTATGATCCACAGTTCCTCTCAGCAGTACAGTGATCAAATCCTGTTATGGAAAATTCCATCCACATCCACAGATAAAACCATGGAGTCTAAATACAGAGCAAAATATACTATGTTCACTTTTTAAAACTTCTTTTATATTTTTTCTTTCTTAATCATGATTTTTTCCCTTCAGTTCTAATTCTTCTTTCATAATATGATTAATATGGAAATACATTAAACACGATTGTACATGTCCAACCTATATCACATTACTTGCTGCCATAGGTATGGGGAGGAAAGAGAGATGGTGGGAAAGCCTGCAAAAGGATGAATGTTGAAAACTAAGCAAGTGGTTGAAAAAGAAATAATTTAAAAAAAGAGATGCCCTGGGGCATGATGAACTGGATAGAGCACTGGCCCTGGAGTCAGGAAAACCTGAGTTCAAATCAGACTTCAGACACTTGATAATTGCTCTTCTGGCTCTAGAAAGATTAATCAATCAATAAGCATTTATTAAGTACTAAAATGTTCTGGGTCTCATTCTAAGTGCTTGAGATACAAATACCAAAAAAAAATGAAACAATGAGCTGACATTTTAGTGAGAGAGAGAAAAGCACAGATGAATATATGTATATATATTCATCATATATATGAATATATGTATATCTATGTATATATTCATATGTATGTATACATATACATATATATGATAAGTAGAAAGTTAACACATACCAATTTGGTCAAAGTAAGTAATAGTAATTATGAAGTTTGGGAGGAATAATGCTAGTAGTTGTGAGAGGATAACAGGAAAGATCTCATCCAGAATATGATGCCCAAGCTGCATCTTAAAGAAAGGGAGGGCCTCTATGAAGTAGAGTTACAGATAAGAGCACATTCCAGCTACTGCTAAGAAGACATGGTAGATGAAGTATGTGGAACAGACTGAAGGTTTGTTTGTCTGGGTTGCAGTGTTTGGGAGGGGGAATGATGTCCAGGGAGGTTGAAAAGATAACTGAGACCAGGTTTTCTAGAGAGTTAAAAGTAAAAAAAAAAAAGTTTTAATTTTATTCTAGAGACAATAGGAAGTTGCTAGAGTTTATTGATTATAAGTGACATTGTCAATTCTATACTCAAGGAAAATTCCTTTGTAAGCAATGTGAAAGATGGACAGGATTGGTTAAAGACTTAAAACAGTGAGGTCAATTAGGAGAGAATGGTAAATCCAGGAAGATAAGATAATCACTAATGTCAAATGCATTAGATAGAAGAATTATCACCAAGAAAAGACTGTCATCATGAAAAGACTATCATTTGGCAATGAAGAAATCATTGGTAATTTTGGCAACAGTCATTGCAATTGAGTGATGAGAATCAGCAGCCATTCTTGGAACCCTCAAATTTGGGATTAAAAGTGATATAACTGAGGAAATCTCCCTTCTCTCTCCAGAAGACTGCATTCTTGGATTGCATTGATCAAGGATTTTCCTTTCCTCTATAAAAGGGGCTGGGATTCAGAAATTTATAATCCTCTTTTAGAAAACTGAACAAATGGTTTCCCCCTCTTCAGTTGCTCTTTTCTCCAAGCTGATAAAATGGACCATTGTATCTCCAAGGTTGAAATTCAGAATTTTTTCTATCTGTTGGTGTGGACAAAAGGACATGTAACTCCCATGTACCTCTGCCCTAAAGTTTTCTCTGCTCCCTTCTACCGAAGACCTGAATCTGCTTTGCTGTACTCTAGTCCAATCTCCAAAAGGTAAAAAAAAAAGGGGGGGGAGGAAATTTGGACTGTGAGTGAAGACGCTTTTATAGATCAGCAATACAGTTTGACTTCTCCCATAACAACCCATCCCACAATAGTTTACAATAGGAAGTTCATTCCTCTGTGCTCCATAGGCATGGGTCAAATGGGCATGTCTAAATCCTTGATAGGAAAAGGAAACATTCTCCTCATGTGATAACTAACTGGTAAGCTTATCAAGTTGATTAAGGAATCTCCTAGATTAACCCACTATACTCTCCTCTTATTGGATATTTACAGCCCTTGAAAATCAAATGAGTGTACTATTAGGTTCACCCCAATTCTAATATTCTCAATTTGGAATAGATCTCTGCAGAACAGGGAAGTCTTTATCAGGAAATTCATTCAATTTAGCAGTTGCACTCATTCCTGAATAGGCTACCTCACACCCCACCCTAGGAGTCCACAACAGTAACCATGATTCATAGTTACTAAGCTATTCCAGGAATTAAAAAATTCATGAGACTCTCCTGGGTCCAAAGTTGGGGAAACTTTGCACTTTACCTTTATGTTCCTACCTACTTGGTATTTACAAGGATCTGTACCAAACCCATCTACCCACTAAAAATAGGAAAATCTTGGGGAACTAAGTGGTGCAGTGGATAGAGCACCGGCCCTTGTGTCAGGAGGACCTGAGGTCAAATCTGGCCTCAAACACTTAATAATTGCCTAGCTGTGTGTGACCTTGGGCAATTCACTTAACTCCATTGCCTTAAATAAAAAAATTAAAAATAAATAAATAGATGGATAGATAGATAGATAGATAGATAGATAGATAGATAGATAGATAGATAGATAGATAAAACTAGGAAAATCTCAAAAAGTAATTGACCACAAAAATAAGATGGGGGAAAAAAAAGAAGAAAAAAAGATTCCTCTTCCCACAAAGTATAAAAATATTCAAATCCAGTAATCTTCTTTCCATGAACCAGCAATCAATAGGATCTTCTGATTGGTTTCCACTGTATATTTCTGTTTAGGTTCTTTGTCATCTATGTGTCTGAGAAAGTCTTATAAATAATATTAGATCTTTGATGGAGACAACATCAAGGACTGGATGGTGATGAATCGGGAATCACAAGGTCAGTGATGCTTTCTGATCCCTCTTCTCTCAGGCCTGTTGATGCAAAGATTACAATTCTTTATGTTAGCCTTTGAAGGCCCTTAACAGAAGTGGCAATGTATAATGTAGGTCTGTGCTAATGGAATTCAGGTTCTGTCAAGAGGCTTGAGGTATGGCACCTGAGCAAATGACATCTAAGGATCAGCCACACTAAGTTCATGGAGACATTAGAAAGTAACCACAGGTTGAATTGTGACCACAGCAATTCATAAGGACAATCTACTCAATCAGAGGGGAGATTGGAATCTACATATAATTAGATCAAAATCCAAAGTTATATTTTGCCACATGAAGAAAAAATAGAAATCTACTTTAGGGGAAAAAAAGATGGAAAGGAATTAAGACTCCAGGTCAAATACTACTTGGCTGCCTTTATTTTACTATTTTCATATTTGGAAGGTTTGTGAGTTTATCATTCAGGAACTTGATCACTGATGCAGTCTTCTTCCTAATTCACTCATTATAGGTAGCTCCCAAACATTTAACTAGGTATATCAGTGACTTATTTTGATGTAGTTTATGGAGTATTCGTGAAAAATAGTGAAAATGTAAGGGGAAAGATAAACCCTCTGGGAATATTTTATCAAAACTTAGAAAATCACATTATCTTGGAAACAATTGGTTTTGACAAGTACTGAGGACTTTTAGAGCAAAAGTGGGGAAAAGTCTCTCTGACTTCAAATCAACCTTTAAAATATAATACCACTAAAATGGATCCCTCAGGAAGTTAATAAAAAAATGAAATTTATTTAACATTATACTTAAGCAAAAAAGGGATTAGGTGCTGTACTGTAATTCCACTGATATTGGGAACAGTAGGATAAGTGACTCCCTCTACTAATACAAATTGGCACCTTCTCTAATAATCCAATAGTTTAGAGGTTAAGTGACTTACCTAAGTAAGTCACTATAGTCAATCTATGTCAGAGGTCAGACCTAAATCCAGATCTTCCTGATTTCAAAGTCAGTCCTCTGGCTCCTTGGCAAAGACTCCTCCTTAATAAAGGAACAGAGGACTAATTAAACCCATAAGTCAAGACATCAAATTTTTGATGTTGTCAATCCTCTTTGAGAGCAAAGGATGAATAACCCCAAACTCATAATTTATAATCCTCAATACTTCCCATTATAATACCTCATGAATTCTTGGTCTTTTTTTGTGTTATGGATCCCTCTAGCAAGCTTGGGGAGCCCATGGACTCTTTATCAGAATGTTTTTAGATTCATAAAATAAAATACAGAGATTTACAAAGAAAACAATTATTTTGAAATAGCTATAAATGTTTTTAATCAACAAGTTTAAGAACCTCTGTGTTAGAATGTTATCCAGGATAATCATTTACCATTTCACATATGGATTGACTGCCTTTGTATTCATTCCTAAGTCCAGACAACAGCATTATTATATTAGGGAAAAAATGGGGAGACTCATGCCTTATTATCTTCACTTTACCCTTGAACTGTAAGTCTCAGAAATTCTGTGCTTCTAGTTGCCATTGTCTGGGCCATTAGGTCATGAAACTTTACCACCTATTGATAGAAAATTCTATCAGCTTTACCCTTGACCCTCAAATCCTTGAGACAATGCTGTCCAAAAGGTCAAATATATTTGGCCTACATGATATTCTCTTCAGTCACCAGAGGGTGGTAGCATTTGGTCTCTACCTTTGAACTCACAGTAACAACTTCTCTTTGAAAACTTCTGAATAATCACAGCCTAAATTTTACTTGTACAAAATACAGATGTTACTTTATTCCTCATTTTGTTGAGTCTTTTTTCAATTTTTTTTATTTTCCGAATTTCAAAAGAAAGGAAGGAAGAAATCCAGCCACAGCCCCAAATCTATGACTGTTCATAGCCCAATACTTGAAAAATCTATTTTTAGTGACTGCTTAGAGAAATAGTGAGTATGTTAGGGACTCTCAGGACAGCATGTAAAATATGTCCGGCATGCCAAATGCTTGTACAAAGGGGAATTCCTAGATAAGGAGAGGATTTAGAGGAAAAAAGAACTTTAAAACCACAAAAGGGCTTTCATAAGGAGCAAATTGCATAAGAAAGGAAGTTGTCTTACAACTGAACCAATGTTTTTAATGTGTAAACATGTCAAGTATCATTTTTTTGCTTGAGTACAAAAATAATTGCATATTTTTGTTTATCTGTATACTGGAGTTATTTGTGAGGGAGGTATAACCTTCAACAAGGCTACAAGAACTTTGTTGTATTAATATTGTATCTCATACACTGAAGGCATTCAACAAATGTTTGTTAAATTAAATAAAAGGAAAATCTCCCACATAAAAATGGAGGGAGAAATGAATCTATGATCTTGTCTGTGTGAGTCTTCATCCCATGCAATTCTAATTCATACCATTCCATAAATCTTTTAAAAAGGATCCCCAAAACACCAGAGATAGTCATCCCCATCAGCCAGTACATGCCAGTATACAGAGAAAGGCAAAAAGATTCTCAGTGACTTGAAGAACCAGAGGATTGTATAGTTCACCATGGAGATAGCTTCATCCTGTGACCCTCTCCTCTGTCCAAAGATTTTCTGAACTAGATCTCCATTTCACATGGCATCCATGTCACTCTAACTTCACTCCCAGTCCCACCCCTCACTTGTCAGACTTCTCCCCTCCTTGCCAGTAGCCTTCCTCCTATTTTCAACTCCACTTAATGACTTGTCTTTTCACTTTAGAATATAACTCCTTGAAAGAAGAGACTGTCTTCGCTTGCTTATATTTATTTTCTAAGTATTTACACAAAGTCTGCCACATAGGAACCTCTTAAGGCAGTTGGTGATTTAACACTACCATTCAGAAGAGAGATTTGGGCTGAATATATAGATTTAGGAATCATCTGCCTAGAAATGATAATTGACCCCTTGGGAGATGATAAGACTACCAAACAAGACAATATAGAGGGAGAACAGAAAAGAGTCCAGGACAGATCCCTGGTAGTACCTGCAGTTAATGGGCATGACCTGGATAAAAATCCAGCAAAGTAATCATACAGGCATTAGTAGGAGCAGGAGAGACAAAGTCAAAAAAAGGATTTTTCTCAAGAAAATCAGGAAAAGCAGGCAATCAATAGAATCAAAAGTTGAAAGGATGAAGACTGAGGAAAAAGTCAAAATATTTAGCTATCAAAAGATTATTAGTCAGTTTGGAGTGAGGAGTTTCAATTAATTGATGAAGTCAGAGATCAAATTTGAAAAAAGGTTTAGAAAAGGAAGTAGAGATATTTCATTCTATGATCCTTTCAGGGAGAGTTCTGAAGACTGTGAGAAAACATACAGGATGATAACTATTAAAGATGGTTGGATCAAGTGATGAGTTTTTTTATTGTTTTGTGTTAGGATAAAGGAGACATAGTCATAATAGTAGGTAGCAGGGAAGAAGGGAAAACTTGAGGAGATGCTGGAGTATAAAGGAGAAGATGATCAAAAAAAATCAAGAAAGATAAGAACTGAGAAAAAACCATAGATTTGCCATTTAAGAGATCATTGGCCACTTTGGAAAGGGAAGTTTCAGTTGAATGATAAGACTGGAAGATAACTGAGTGGAAAGGGAATGGAGATCACAGTGATGATGAAGAAGAGTGTTAAGGATTGTAAGGTATTATATCAGATTACTTGCTCTCAAGGGAGAAAAAAGAAGAAGAAAAGGGAGGAAGGGAGGGAGGAAAATGTGGAACTCAAAATCTTACAAAAATAAATATTGAAAAGTATCTTTGTATGTAGTTGGAATTATAAATAAGTTTTAAAAGAATTGTAAGGTACAGGGAAAGGTGAGATAGATGATAAAAGATTGTGATTGTGATAAAGGGATTTCAGTAGAGTCAGTAAAAGCACCTACTATGTTCCAATCACATAATGATTAATTTCAGTACAAGGTGCTTAATTTTAAATTTAATTTCATGAAAATGGTAGAATAATGGAGGAAGATGGAAGGATCATAATTATCCCTGTGTGTAGATAAATTGAAATAAAGACATAGGTCTTTATTGCTATTGTTCCAGTCATGTCACTCCTGGTGACCCCAGCTGGGGTTTTCTTGTCAGGGATGCTGGAGTAATTTGCCATGTTCTTCTCCAGCTCATTTTTACAGATGAGTCACTGAGGTAAAGAGGATTGAGTGACTTGCCCAGGGTCACATAGCTAGAAAGTGTCAGAGGCCAGATAACTGCCCAGGTCTTTGGGATGAAAATAAACTTATTAATTATGGGGAGTAATTCTAGAAGTCAAGGTAGAAGAGGTAGAAAGATGTAAAACAGAACACTGGGAATTAGATTCGAGGTAGATGGAATAAGAACTCAAAGATTCAAAATTATTTGGACAGGTAGAGTGCAAGGGTGGTGGTGGGGAGTAGATATGAGAGGGTGGTGGAGTTCAAAATCTACTACTAGTAGTGGATCAGCAGAAGGAGTCCCTGGGGATGAGGATGAGACCAGTAGTTAGTTGAATAAGTCTTGTCCTAGGAAATCTAGAGGAAGCCTTGGGACAATGATGAAAGTTAAGAAATAAGAAGTCATATCTGGCTGACCCTCAGTCTTATAATATTTTGTGGATAATTGTGCAAAGCTTAGGCTATTCCTCTCATGTCTGGTGCTTCCTACCCGCTCATTCCTTTCCTAAACATATAAATCTTTGGTGAAATCTTTTTCTCCACTTCTTCCATGCAATCCATTATTGGAAATATGCTACTTATTCTCATCTCTCCATTGCTTTTTGGGTAGCCAATAATTTGTTTTTAATCTTCAGCTATCATAGTACTTCATAATCTATAGCCATATAGCATCACTGGAAGAATATTCATGATGAAAAGATGAACTTCTGTGTCCAGTGAAAACATTGCACAATTTCTTACATGTAATCCAGTATATTCTCCTGCTCCTAGTCATAAACAAAGAAACCTCCACATTTATTCTGAGCAAAAGAGAAACAAGTGGAGACATAGTTTAAAAATTTTCACTAAATCCATAACCATCAATCACTAAGGGGCTATGATCTATTCAATCCCCTAGAAAGTTCCCAATAATTTCCCAGCATATTTCTATATCTGCCAGATCTAAGAGAGCAGATTGTCATACTGGGTCAGGAGAGGTAGGAAACAAAGATACTCAAGAGGTTTCCACCTACCCTATTTGTGATTCTTTTTTTTTAAGCAAGGTAATGTGGTTAAGTGACTTGCCCAAGGTCACACAGCTAGGTAATTATTAAGTTTCTGAGGTCAAATTTGAACTCAGATCCTCCCGACTCCAGGGCCAGTGATCTATCCACAGTGCCACTTAGCTGCCCCACTCCTACCCTCTTTGGAGAAAACTGAAATAAGGTAACTAAAATGTTCAACTGAGGAATATTATTATTTCTAGAACTACTTTTTAGACCCCATCTGAATCACCATATTTTGTTGATCAGAATATAATTAATCAAGACATAATTTATCCTTTTTTCTTTGTTGAATGGTTTATATGATATTATGACATTTTAATAATACCTCCCTATAACCACAGAAACATTTAGTCTCACCAAGATCTGGAGATCTATCAATAGCAATGTCAGAAACCAATAACACTAACAGCTGGTTCTCTGTTATTTAATATTTAACATTATGGTTTTCCCAGTTTATTTTCAATGTCACATGAAGTTAAATTATCATTTTCTTTTGCCTAGTGCAATTTTATGTACCAGCTACAACAAAACTAGTTTTCTAGCCAAATATAATTAAATCAAGAAAGGAAGAGGTGGTGATAAGAATTTTCTCTACAAATACTTGTATAATGGGGGATTCAGTGAAGTGATGGGGAGGATTGATCAAGTGAATCTGATGGAAATACTACCCTCTCCTGTCAGCTTGATGAGTTTGTAGGGCATGGACTTTTGTTAGAAGAGGACGAATCAGAATTTCTCTGACTGGTCCCCAGAACCTGAGGTTTTCTCTTGATAGATGGTTTTCCTAGTCTCAGGAAGCCAACTCCATGTCAATAAACCTTTCAATGGTCCAGTACAACTCCGTTTTTTAAATCCTTAGAACTCTTTTCAACCATTCCATCTTTCTTAGACTTCCAGAATGGAGACTAGCCAAGCAGGAGGAAGATTTCCTATTCCTTCATTCCTCCACCCCACCCAACTGAATCACATGGCATATATGGGTTAGTCTATGTTTGTTAAAATAAACCTGAAATTAGGAGTTCCTAAGCAACTCAATTTCTAGATACCTACTTCTACATTTCTGATTCTCTTTTTTGAGCACAGGTTGGAGATTACTTTGGGGGTTTCTTCTTGGATAGTCCATAATTTAAGAGCTCCTGCCTCTTGAGTCAGATTCCTAGAGGGAAAAATTTTCTTTAACAGCATACTTCTCAGAAAAAGGGACCAGGAATAAGATGATCCTGCAGTTGGAAGCCTAAAAAATGTGATAAGGGGTCAAGAAACCTGATCATGTCCATAATCTTGCTGTTGTTTGTTCAGACATTGCAGGTGCAAGAAGAAAAGAAGATATTTATTCAACAATACTACAAAAAGTCTTTACCTTCTGGGGAAAATTATAATGATTATTAAAGATATAGAATACATTTTTGGACACTGCCAATGTGGGAATTTATTTTGCCTGATTAAGAATATTTTTACAAGTTGGGGGGGTGATATTTTGGGGGAAATTGGAGGGTTCTCCCAATTGGAGAGGAAATAGAAAAGACTAAAGATAGGGTTGTCAAAAAAAAAAAGATTAGTGATATATATTTTACATGTACAAAGGATAATGGGAAGAAGACCAGAAAGATCACAGATAAGCAAGATAGCTTTGAAATTTAGATATTTGGGATAGCTAGGTGATTCGGTGGATAGAGCACCAGCTTTGGAGTCAGGAAGGCCTGAGTTCAAATGAAACAATAGCTATGTGACTTTGGGCAAGTCACTTAGCCCCATTGCCTTGGAAAAAAAAAAAGAAAGAGATACTGAATTTATTATATACTTAAAAGGAAAAAGTGTAGAAGATAATAGGAAGGGGAAAAAAAGAAAGTTAATTGATCAACAAGCAATCATAATTGGTTTCTAATTATTTGTATCTATAGTTCTTTCATTGTTTTGTAAAAGATGCTTTAGTGACAAAGATCTCAGTAATTTTTTAACAGCAATAAACATTTATTAAGCCCCTACTGTACATAAGGTATTGTATTAGAAGAGATACAATAAATAAATGGGTGAAAAGTATTTATTAAGCACTTAGTATGTGGGTGGCATAGTGCTAAATTCAGATAAAATAAACCCTGCCCTTATTAATTTTTCTGAAAAAATATAGTTTTACATTTGAAATATTAGTTTTAAAAATTATCATAATTTTACATAATGAATGACTTCATTCCTATCCACATTTGTAATTACAGATGCTCTTGAAATATTCTTTTAGAGATAATAGATTTAGACAGGAGAGAGTTCACAGGGCGGCTAGGTGGCTCAGTGGATAAAGCACTGGAGTCAGGAGTACCTGGGTTCAAATCTGGTCTCAGGCACTTAATAATTACCTAGCTATGTGGCCTTGGGCAAGCCACTTAACCCCATTTGCCTTGAAAAAAACCTAAAAAAAAAAAAAGAGAGTTCACAGATAATCTAGTTCACCCCCTTCATTATATAGATCAGGAAACTAAGTCCTACAAAAGGGAAGTAAATTACCCAGCATCAACAAGTAGTAAGAAGAGGCAAAAAATCAAACCCCATTTTTCTACCACCATAATAGGCATTCATTTCCATTATACTATCCTGATTTTAAGAGAGGAAAAAATCCTTCCTTCTTTCTCTGAAAGTGAGCATTGTTGAAGAGTATGCTGGTAAATGTTTAACTGGTTTTCTGGGGGGAGAAAAATTCATCTGGGACAACAAAAAAATCAAGAATTTCAAGGGAATTGATGAGAAAAAGATGTAAAGGAAGGTGGCCTTCTCTACCAGGTCTAAAACTATACTATAAAGCAAGAATCATCAAAACTTCCTAGTACTGGTTAAGAAATAGAATAACAGACCAGTGAATAGCTACTAAAAATACAGCAGTCAATGGCTATAGTAATCTATTGCTCAACAAACTCAAAAACATTAGCTTCTGGTAGAAGAGCTCACTATTCTATACAAACTGCTGGGAAAACTGGAAGATAGTATGCATACTCTCATATCTCATACCCTATAAGGTCAAAACGGGTACAGAATTTAGATATAAAGGGCAATACCATTAACTGATCAAGAAATACACTATCTGTTGGATCTATGAAAAAAGGTAGAAATTTAAAACCCAACAAGAAATATAGTACATTATAAATGGCAAAATGGATGATTTGGACTATATTAAATTGAAAAGTTTTTGCACTAATGAAAGGAATGAAGCCAAATTTAGAAGGAAAACAAAAAGCTGGGAAACAATTCTCACAACTGGTGGGGGGGGTTGATAAAAGTTTTATTTCTAAAATATAGAGAAAATTGAATCAAATTTATAAGATTATAAGTCATTCCCAATTGATAAATGGTCAAAGGATATGAACAGGCAGTTTTCAAATTAAAGCTATTTATAATCATTTGGGGAAAAAATGCTCTAAATAATTATTGATTAGAGAAATGCAAATTAAAACAACTATGGGATAATACCTCATATCTATCAGATTGACTAAGATGACAAAAAGGGAAAAGAATCAATACTGGAGAGGTTGTGGGAGGAGTGGGACATTAATGCACTGTTGGTGGAGTTGTAAGCTAATCCAATCATTCTGGAGAGAAATGTGGAACTAAAGAAAAATAAAACTAATCATCCCTTTGACCCAACAATACCAATACTAGGCCTATGTCCAGAAGAAATTATTTAAAAATGGGAAAATTTCCGCATGTTCCAAATTATCTGTAGCTGTTCTTTTTGTAGTAGCAAAGAATCGGAAATTGGGGGGGATGCCCATCAATTGGGAAATGGCTAAACAAGTTGTGGTATATGAATACTATGGAATGCTATTGTTGTATAAGAAACCATGAATGGTTGGACTCTAAAGAAGCATGCAATGAGTTACTGGATCTGATGCTGAGCAAAGGGAGTAGAACCAAGAAAACATTTTATATCTTAACAACAATCTTGTGAGTTGACCTACCATGATGGATGCAGCTCCTCTCAGAAGTTCTAGGACAACTCTGGGAGACCTGTGATGGACAACACCATCCATATTCAGAGGGAAAAAAACAAAACAAAAAACCTACAGAAATCCATACTATGTCCACTTTTTAAAAACTTATCTTATGTTTTTTCTTCCTATCCTATGCATTTCTTTCTTTAGTCCTAATTCCTCATTCACAAAATGACTAATATATGTTAAACACAAATGAGCATGTACAACTTTCACTGCTCGCCACTGAGGAGATGGGAGTGGGAAGGGAGGGTGGCAGAAAAAATGTGTCACATAAATATGCAAGTGTATGAATGTTGAAAAACTTTCTTAATATGTAATTAGAAAAATAAAATTTTGATCAAAAATAAAAATGAAAAAATTAAATTAAATGTATGCCCAACACAAATTTTTTTTAAATTTGCATTATTAATATTGTCTCCATCACTTTCTTAAGTCTAAAAGAATCAGCAAAATTATAAACCAAGTCCTATTTTGCACTTGCTAATTTCCATGGTATAAATACTCACATTGAAATTTAGATGAGCTCTTGCAAGCTGGTTCAAATTGATTCTAAAATACTCCTGATGTTAAAAGATCTCAGTTCACCAGTCAAATTTACTAGAATTAGCCATTCTGTAGTTCAATTATTTTCTTTTGGGTGTCTTTGTACCTAATCTCCATTACCTTGAGTATTTATATGAAGATCTTTAACTTATACCTGTGGATAGAATGCTACTCATCTCATGTCACAGAGGTGTAATATGTAGAGTTAGAAGCAAAGCACTTAAAAATAAAAGTAGCTATTACTGGAACTGTATGATCAGGGATAGCTCTGACAGGAATGTTGCAGACAAGGTTCCCAACCAGGAAGAAGTTAGATTAGATGACCTCTTATTTCTCTTTCAATACTTAAGATTCTAGGATATCTCTGAGTCACTGGCAAAGTACTAGACACAAGAATGCAAAACCTTTGAGAGTTAGCCACATTGTGAATATCACAATGCCTCTCAATGCCTCCAGTTCCTATAAAAGGTAAAAATATAGCATAATGCACCTCCCCACAAAGTAATTGGGGAAGCTAGGTAATTTAAATTACCCAAAGTACTTTTCAAATCTAAAATGCTATATAAATGTTCATTACTCATTTATGGGAAAGGACTTGTTTATTTTGTGATTCAGCCTCCATCTGCACAGTTCATTATTTTTGAAGCTTCCAGGATCATTTGGGCAACAATTAGAAACCATGGTATTTGCATAGACATTCAATTTTTATACTCTGATTTTCTTTGCCTACACTTATGTACTTAAATGATGTAATGACCAGAAGGTTCTCTTTGGAATCAGGACAACCTGGCTTTTTTTGGACAGCTTGGGACCACCAGCCTCTGTTACATGCTGCCTTTCATTTAAACTCTCCTTGACCCCCAGGAAACTCTTTTTTAAAAAAATAATTTGTGATTAATACTCTCCTTCTGAAACCTTCCCTTATTTTTTTAAATTTTATTTATTTAAGGCAATGGGGTTAAGTGACTTTCCCAAGGTCACACAACTAGGTGTCTGAATTCAAATTTGAACTCAGGGTCTCCTGATTCAGGACCCATGCTCTATCCACTGTGCCACCTAGCTGTCCCAAAACCTTCCCTTATAAAAAATATATAATCAAGCAAAAAAAAAAAATCAAGAGATTGCCCTGTCTGAGAATTCATGTCTGATTCTATAGTCTATCACATCCCCATGAAGTATGAGATATGCTTCATCATTAATCTCTTGAAGTCATGATTGATTACAATGTTAGCCAAAGTTTTGAGGTCTGTCAAAGTTGTTTCTTCTTATATTATCATGGTCATAAATTATGCTGGTTCTGTTCATTTCACTCTGCTTTAGTTCATACAGCAAGTTTTTTCACACCTCTCTGAATCTATCATAGTCCTCATTTGTTATAGTGAAATAAAATTCCATCACATTCATCATTTGCTCAACTGGTTTCCAAATAGGGAGCACTTATTTTGTCTCTAGTTCCTTGCCACAACAAAAAGTGATGCATAAATATTCTTGCACATGTAGGTTGCTTTCCTTCAAGTAGTAATATTGCTGAGTCAAAGAAAGATTATTCTATGTACAGCTTAAAACTTTTTATCTATGGTACCAAACTGTCTTCCAAAATGAAATTCCTGCTCCACCACCAAAGCACCAACATGATTGTCTTCTCATAACCCCTACTGAGATAGAAGAGCACTTGTAGGCTGCAAATTTTAACTGAATTTGGCTGAGAAAGGGAGGCTAGAGGTAGAATAATAACTTGAGGATATGGTAGGGATTCAGGGTGGTTTTTGAAGGATGAAAGAAACTTGAGGGAGCCAATAGGGAAACATCCAAATTTGGAGAAAATAGTTAAGGGGTCAGATGAGAAGATATAAGATCAAGGCTGCTTTTGGCAAGGAGAAGGGCTACTTACTGCATCATTAGAAACTGCTGTATAGGAGAAAATGGTATATGTTGTCAAGAAGTGATTAGAGATAGGAAAGGGAAGAAGAGGGAGTTCACAATAAATGGCTTCTATTTTCTTAGTAAAGTTTGGGTGCAAGGTCTTCCACTGTGATAGTTGGGGGGAGAGGTTAACTTAGCAAGATTAAAGAGAAGAAATAAGGTTTGGAATAGCCACTAAGAGTAATGGGATTTAGAAGAAAGGATTAAAAAGAATAACGAGTCCCTAATTGAGATTAGATTTGTAAATTATCCATTTGGCTTGGTTGAATGACTTTCTCCAGTTCCAGTCAGTAGTATGTGAATAGTAATGAGGAAGTAGATTTTTGAGATCATTCCAGGATAGCAGTGTGGCAGAACTTGGGTAGCATTAGTGTTAAGGTTCAGGATACAGGTTGACTCTTGAAATAATTCATTCTCAGACTTTCTCCAATTCAAGTAAAGGAATTTATTTGTAGGATCACACTCCCTAGGAGCCCGATAGTCTCCCAAAGACAGACAGCCCTTCATATGAGGAGAGAGCAAGCTTTTAAAGGTTAGAGATGAGGCAAACAGGGACATAAAGGTGGGGGGAGGGGTAGCTCAGAGAGCAAACTGAGGCATTTAGGTACATGTAGATAAGGTAGCTCAAAGGCTTAATCCTTTCTGGCTAGGATCAGAGATTTATTGACTTTTTGAACGGGGACTTTTCCCATGCCTAAGGGCAGAGATTTACCATTTGCCAGGGGGTACAGTACTTCACTGAGGTTCAATGATCTCTTTACTAGGACCTTCTAGCATACACTTGGTTGAATTATGTCCTGAGACAGTCGATTAGTTGTTAAATTTTTCTTTATTATTTTTTGCAATTTTTTACTTATGGCGCTTAGTTCTGCCTAGGAAAAAGAATAAAGCTAATGTTTCTTCTACATGGCAATCCTTGAAAAACACAGTGGTACCTCAATACTCATTCCGGAACTCTTGATGAATGCTAAAGCCTACAAATAGGGAAGGAATTTTTTGAAGAAGAAATAATATAAGATCCCAGACTACTTCCAAAAGGCAAATTCTTCAGTACAAGACCCAACCATTGCCAAAATGCTACCCTCCCAAGGATCCTGAGGAGGGTATTTAAGGAGGAACTGGAGGTTTCTGGATCTCTCTTACTGCTCTAACCTCTCTTACTTTTAAAGTGAGTTAATCAGCCACTGACTTGCTGAGATCTATAGAAAAACTTTTACTATCTCTTAATCTTATGATCTCTAATTTAAAAGAGGTTTAACTCTCTTTTAATCTTAAATTTTCTAACCTCCTAACACTCAGATTAAACAGTAGCTGGCCTGCCTAGTTAAACTGCTTCACCCAAAACCACGTGACCTTTGAATATCTCTTAACAAGCTCCCATTTTCTCTCTATGCCTTGTAATGATTTTTTAATAAATCTGTGTTCTCTTTACACTTACATTGGAAGATGGGGATAGGGTAGAGGAGTCAGGATCATGAGTTCTAGTACAGTTTGACTGAGGCAAAGCCCATTCAATGATTAAGGTTAAGTAAGAGAAAGATGAGGCAGATACCAATTATAGCAAATGCAAGAAGTTGAATAAGAGTCAAGTGCTGAAACATTTTTTTCCTTGTCAAAATACAAGTAATGGTTTGACAAGTTCTGAAACCCACAGTATAAGGTACCACTGTTCGTGAAAATGGTATCATATTCCTCTTTCTCATTTATTCCAAAAGATCTTCAACTACTAGTCCTTAGGTATCAAAGAGGACCACGCCAACCAAATAAATGGGACTTGAGTCATACTATTATGTTTATCATAGTGAGGGGTATGCTATGTGAGGCAGCCTTTCTCATTTGACTTTATTAGAATGGGTCCATCCCAGGGTCTGATTTATAGGAAATAGGACTATTGGAGATGGTCTAACTGCTGCAGGAGTTTCTTTGGGGTTTTTTTTTATTTTTATTTAAGGCAATTTAAGTGACTTGCCCAAGGTCACACAGCTAGGTAATCAGTAAGAGTTTGAGGTTGGATTTGAACTCAGACTCTCCTAACCCCAGGGCCGGTGCTCTATCCACTGTGCCACCTAGCTGCCCCTGCAGGAGTCTCTTGATCTTACATTGGTTTCAATTCCTCCCACATCAGCAAGACACACAGCCCTTCAATGCTGGGCAAGCAACAAAATATGATCACCATATACTTCTAATCCTGTCTCTCAATGGGCTAATCATTAGTTTGGCCTTTCCTTACAGAGCTGCCTTGTTTACTTTTCTTCCTATATCAGAAAGGAGCCCTGGTGCACCAACCCCTTGGCTCCTCTCTGATATTCCAGGCAAGTATTAGCACGTGCTATTTGATGACATAATGTTTGGTACCTAGTAGTCAACCTTATAGTAGGGATTCCAGTCCCCTCATCATCCTGGTCATCTTTCTATAGCTGTTCTCCAGAGTTTATTGTATCTTTCTTATAGTAATTAGAAATGAACACATTGTTCTCAATGTGTATTGACAAAGACAAAAAACAAGAAGATTATCTCCCTTTTTCTGGATACCAACCTCTTAAATACAACCAAAGATGAGAGGAGATTGTTGCTTGCTTTCTCTGTCATACCATTTTGTTTACAGAATTTCAAAATGTGAAGGACTTCAGAAGTCATCTAATCAACCTGACCAAGCAAGATCTCCTTTACCACATTCCCAGCAAATGATTGCCCAGCCTTTCTAGAAAGATCTCTAGCAAAGGAGAGCCTGATTCCTCCAAAAGTTACACCAACTTAAAAACAACTCATTTTGTTGGGAAGTTTATTTTACAAGGGACCAAAATCTACCTCTTTATAATTTTTATTTATTCCTCTTAGTTTCTGGCCACTCAAATTGAGTTTGTAATAACTTAAACAAACTCAGAAACTTTTCACATGAGCAATTGTCTACCAATTAAGTCACCATCTTTTACTTAGCCAATTTTTTTGATCCCTTTCTGTTTTTGGATTTTTTTTTCTTTTAAATCTTGTTTCAGTAGATTAGGCTTACCATGTTAGCCTGTTAAGACTTCTTGGATACAAAATCTGTATCCAGTGTGTTAGTCTAGAAAACAAATGCAATCGTAATTATTAAAAGAAGCACAGCATCCAAAAAATAAATCATGATAATCTCATCATGCTTTTCCCTGGTCATATCACATGTAGAACAATTTTGTTTAGTACTAGGTGCTGCCTTTTAGGAAATATATTGCTAACCTAGAAAGTTTCCAGATGAGAATTGAAAAAGTAGAATATGTCGCCTCAAAAAATAATGTGCTCCCCATCACTAGAGTTCTACAAAGGATGAATTACGCCTTGCTATATAGGTTGCAAGGGAAAATTATGTTCAATTATTTGTTGGAATATGGGCAACTAAGTGGCTCAGTGAATAGAGTATAGGATCTAGAGAAAGGAAGACTCCTCTTCATGAGTTCAGATCCAGCCTCAGACATTTATTATCTGTGTGACCCTGTTCAACCACTTCACCCTGCTTGCCTTAGTTTCCCCATGTAAAATGATCTGGAGAAGAAAATGGAAAACCCCTCCTAGTATCTCTGCTAAGAAAACTCCAAATGGGGTGGCAAAGGAAATGACTCATCAACATGTGTTGGAAGAGGTGACCTCTGATGATCTTTTCAACTCTAAAATTCTATGACTTTTTTATTATTTTTGTACTTAAATCTCAACTCCCTATTAAGCACTTTTGTTCTACTCAACTTCTACTTTTCTTTTGCTTGAACATTCAAAGATAACTGTCTAAAGGCTACTTTCCTTAGAAAAGGAAACAAGAGCAAAAGGGAACTGAGTCATTAAAGATTTTACAGATGAGATTACAGAGAATGTACTGTTTTTTACTAACAAGGAATTGATACCCAAGATAAGCAAGGAGGTGGTAAAAAAAGGAAAAAGAAAAAAGTACCTAGTTTTCTTTGATGAATTTATAACACCTTACTCAAATGAACTACATCCTAAGCCACAGGAAGAGGGAGGAGAAAGAGAAGAGGGAGAAGAACATCATGAAGCAGTTAGAATATAGAAGAAATTATTAGCTCATTAATAACTATATAATTATAAATAGAGATGTCAGAAACATAGAATACCTGATGAAATAGAATATCTGCAGCCAAATATGTTGTATGTTATTATGCCATCAACTTTGAATTGTATTGTATGGGGAAAATGTTTAGAGTGGTAGAGATAAGTTTATCCATTGGTCCTAATCTGCTCCAGTCTTCACAAAATCATGTTTAAGGGCTTCTTTATTCCCTTACTTTGTCCATGAAAAAAATAATAATAATACATGAAAATGAAGGCATGGAAAAAAATCATATCTTTTTGTTTTATTTTGTTTTTAGGTTTTTGCAAGGCAAATGGGGTTAAGTGGCTTGCCCAAGGCCACACAGCTAGGTAATTATTAAGTGTCTGAGACCGGATTTGAACCCAGGTACTCCTGACTCCAAGGCCAGTGCTTTATCCACTGTGCCACCTAGCCGCCCCAAAATTTATGTCTTAAAATACCTTCTAGGGGTAGCTAGGTGGCACAGTGGATAGAGCACCAGCCCTGGAGTCAGGAGGACCTGAGTTCCAATCCAGCCTCAGACACTTAATAATTACCTAGCTTTATGATCTTGGGCAAGTCACTTAACCCCACTGCCTTATAAAAACTTAAAAAAACTTAAAAAACTTAAAAAAATACCTTCTAGATCAAAACTCTGATACTAAGTAATCCCAACACTATAGCCACATACCATTACCATAGCCACCTTTCATTACATATATCAAATGTTCTAGAGAAGGTGACTATTTTAGGTAGCTGTAGATGACCACTAATTTACTTGTTGTCAGTTGTATATGAACCTTTTTGGATCAAAATTCCCTTTCGGGAATTTCTTAGCAAAAATACTGGAGTGGTTTGCCATTTCCCTCTCCAGCTCATTTTACAGTTGAGGAAATTAAGGCAAACAGACTAAATGACTTGCACAGGAAACAGAACAAGTAAGTGTTTGAGGCTGAATTTAAACTCAGGTTCTCTGACTCCAGGGTCAGCATTCAATCCATTTAGTCGCCTAGCTGCCCAACGAGCACTAAGGTCACTTCCAACTTTAAGGTTCTTTGGGTCAATAAAAAAAAAAATGAGCATTTTATGGAATATGGGTCATCACAAATAATTCAGAATATTTAAAATTGAAAGATAATCTGGTACCTAATAACGTCACATTTATGCTGGGATATCATTTCTTAGCAGTCACTGGAGAATCTATTATGATGTCTTTCTTCAGGCTTTTAATCATCCTTGACTTTTCCTTTTATTACCAGAACTAAGTCAATCCTAAGGTAATGGGGGGATGGATCAGGGGAGCCCATGATCTATTTAATGAATCCCCAAATCAACTTGATGGGATTACAGGGAGAGACTTTGGCTGTCACCTAAGGAATGCCTTCAATAGAAGTAGATCTGGTTAACTGACACTCAGGAGGATGGACTATTATTAGAGGAAAAAAATCACTTTGTGTTCTTTAATGGAGAGCTATGAAATTACTCATCCCCTTTTCTCTCTTGTTTTCACTCCCTTAGATTTGCTCACTAGAATATAGCAAGAGCAGAAGAAAAATTTCTGTCTCCCTGTTTCTAGGATTAGAAAAGATGGCAATACTTGGTTAGGTAAATTTGAGAAGGGAATATTTGGACCTCAAGTGGTGGGCCTTTCAGTTTCCTTTTTTAAGCCTACATCAAAGACTAGAAATCCTGAGAAGGGACATTTCCAGATGAGAATACCTTCATAGAGAAAAGGAGAAAAGTAAACTTCTGCAGAGGATTAGCCTGCAACTAAAGGAGTAAGGACACTCACAAAGGGACCAGGAGATTTGGGCAAACCTCTATAGTATTGCTATGAGTTGATAATGACGTTTGTCCTTCCTTCTCAAAGAAGACCATGACATCAGGGAGGTGATGTCTCAACAAGCACATGAATTGGATTTGAGTGAGGGGCTACAGTGCTAAGACACTTTACCTTACTTTTCCTTCTAGAGTCATCTGGGTCCAGTGGCCAGATATGATTCAGGATAACTAGAGATGGCTCTAGATGCAAGGCAGGTGATTTTCCCAAGGTTACCAAGCTAATAAGTGTCTGAGACTGGATTTGAACTCTCATCCTCCTAACTTCAAGGCCAGTGCTCTCTCTAATGCACCACCTAGCTGCCCTTACTATGAGTTACCTAAATAATGAAGGTCTAAGGTGAATGGAGAATATTTTTTCAATAGCTCTCCAAAGCATTTTTACTTGGAGAGAACCAAATAAATCTGAAATGTCACTTGAATTGCTTTATATTTCTGTATTTGTTCATAGGCTCTGGTAGGGTTGCTTTTGGTTTGGTTTTTAATCACCTGCATTTTTTTATGACAGAGCAAATAAAATCTGGCTTATACCTGATGCCCATTTGTACAACGAATACCTATCCTAGGAGTGAGAACCCTGTTACTCACCTTTAGGGAAACCTAGACATTAGCCATGCCTAAGATTTACTCAGATTTCTCTAGAGTTTCACTTTAGGGAGGAGGCAATGAGCCAAAGAAAATTACTTCTTTGTGGTCAACCTCCAACTTAGGTTTGTTTGAGCCAAAAGTTGAGGGGCATGAATGATGGTCGACATTCCATTATTTAAGCATAGTAAAGGAATAATGGTACTCTTTTCATTTGAATCCAATCTCATTTTCTCTGATAAACTCCTAAGAAAACATTTCCTTATCCTGCATTGTTTTCTCTTTTGCCTCTGAGTAATAATTTAGAGATCTGAAAGGAAGTTCATCTTTAGTTCATTGAGTAGATTCATATTTATCTTCAGGGATACCATCATTTTCTCTAAGCACTGCTAATATGTTCTTAAAAACATTAAATGGGAGATATTTTAAAAAGTTCAGGACTAAGGGATCAGGACTTCTGCTGTTCCAATGAGTACCAGGCTATATATTGTGCTCTCAAAGCAATATGATGCCAACACAAAATCCTTCTTCCAAAGACCTCTTCCTGCCTTATTTATATCTGGTTCCCAATGTTTAATTACTTGAACAATTATCTATGATCTCTTGAATGTCTCAGTAAAGTGCTGAAATGTAGGGGGGGGGTACAAATGATAATTCTGTTCCACCTTTAGCCTCTTCACTAGTATTTTGATATAACTGGGGTTTGTGCTTGGGCCAGTCAGCCATAGCAGACCTTCTAGGTGAAGAGGGAAAGAGCTGTCCTTTTTATAAGGTGGAAAAGAAGTTCAATTCATCTAATCTTTTTATAATGAAGGGGAAAGGTCCAATATTGTTCTAGGTCTCAGTTGTCCTGGCTTTTGTTCATTCATTTCCACTGTTCAAGATTTTATTTGGGGTTTTCTTGACAAAGATATTAGAGTGGTTTAATATTATCTTTTTCAACTCATTTTACAAATGAGGAAATGGAGACACACAGGGTTAAATTATTTGACCAGAATCACACAAGATGAGTCTTCCTGACTCCAGATTTGGCATTTTATCCACAACATCACTTAACTGCTCCATGTCTTCTTTCCTTTTCTCACATTATTAAAAAAAAGAATGATTCCATTGTGCTTCTAGAACACCCTTGGATATGGGAAGTGAAAGAGGAGTCAAAGATGATTCCAAAGTTTCAAGTCTAGAAACAAATTATTCTGATTTCCACCTTAGAAACAATCCATTGAGTTGATTGTATTTCCTGACTGGTTCTGCCTCAATTACATATCTTCTTACCTTGAGGGACTTAGACAATAAAATCAAGACCATCTCACAGAGAATTGATTTATATGGTAAATCAGAAAGACAGAGTTGGGACATTTCCAAAGGAAAGAAATGGGGGTGGGGGGTGGGATTGGAAGGAAAGAAAGGTCTTTAGTTTTGAACACTAAACATAGACATAAAGGGGAAGAAACCTAGTGAAGGGACAGCTTAAAATGTGATTGTTTCTCTTCAGTATTAGCATTAGGGGCAGTTTGGTTGTAATGGATAAATTGTCATTGATATATACAGGTGGGGTAATCCTGTTGCCCAAGGCAACTTTCTAGAACTAGAAGTTGAAGAGAAAGTACCAACTACTATTAATAGAGGGGGAATTCCCTAAATCATAATATAGTTCTCATGGAGTTTCCTTCACATATCCAGGGACTGGACATTGGTTTAAGGACAAATCATTTTTGCTGGGATGACTTTGATTACCTTGTTTCACATGTCTAAGTGTCCCAACTCCTTTCCAAGACTAATTTCTCTACTTGTTCAAGCAATCCCATTCTATCCCATCTTCTCCAATAAATTGTTCCTTTTGTCATCCCTACTCTTTCATTTACTTTCATTCTCTTCCTGTCTACTGGATCATTTTCTACTGCCTGTAAACATTCCTAAAGGCTTCTTCAACCTGAAAAAAAAACCATTTGATTTTTTCACCACTTTCCTGTATCATTTCTGACTTTTGTAACAAAACTCTTTAAAAAGGCCATCCAGAATAGAATAAGGGCTTTCTCTCCTCTCACTCTCTTCTTGACCTCTCACAATCTGACATCTGATCTTATGATTCCTTTGAAACAGATTTTTCCAAAGGTGTTAATGTTGCCAAATCCAGTGGCCTTTTCTCAATCTTCTTTCTTCAAGACTTTTGCAGTCTTTGACACTGCTTATCACTCTCTGCTTTTATATTCTAGCTTTTCAGGGCACCCTTCTCTCTCTTAGTTCTTCCTCTTACCTATCTGACCATTCCTTCTGTCTCCTTTACTATAATCCTCTTTTAGGTCATGCTTTTTAACAGTAGGTATCCTTCAGAGATCCAATCCTCTTCTTCCTCTATAGGTCTTCACTTGGTGATCACATCTATTTTCAGGGATTCCATTACCATCACTATACTGATGATTCTTAAATCTACCTAATCCTGTCCCTAATTCTCTGCTAACTTCCAATCTTGTTTCACCAACAGCATTTCAGATACCTCTAAATGGATATTCAGTAGACATCTTCAAATTCAATATATCCAATATGGAACTCTTCCTCCCCCCCAAATGTACCCCCACACCTTCCTTTTTACTATAGTGGGCAAAACTATTCTCCCAATCCTTCAGATTCACAAGTCATTCTGAATTCCTCTCTATTTCTCATTCCCCATATACAATCTATTGACAAGGCCTGTCCAATTCATCTTTGCAACATCTTTCAAACATGACCCTTTTCTCTCCTCTGTTCCTGCCACAACTCCAGTGCAGGCTCTTATCACCCCAACCTGGATTATATAATGGCCTGCTGGTGGGTTTTCCTGCCTCAAATCTCTACTCACTCCAATCTAAACTCCAGTCACTAAAAGCAATTTTTCTGAAGCATAGATCTGATCACAACACCATCACTACCACTACCTCAATTCAGCTCCCTATTGCCCCCCAAAAGCAATGCAAAAGGCTCTGTTTGGCATTCAAAGCCCATTATAATCTTTCATTTTCCTACCTTTTCAATCCTTTAATACCTTACTCCCCTACACAAACTCTTCAATCCAGTAATACTGGTCTCCTGGCTATTCCACAAATAAGAAACTCCATCTCTCAACATGACAAAAGGAAACTTGGAAATGAACCATTGGAATAAAGCCTGTGGCAATTAGAGCTTCCTGAGCTCTAATCATAAGTTCAAGCAAAGGTGTAGAGGGTAGAGTGGCTACAAGCCCAGGATAGTGATAATTTGAATTAGGCAGAAACAACATGGCAGCCACTATTGAGTAATAGCTAAGGACTGGAAAGAAAATTCAATCCCTTGGCACACATAGTAACTGTTGGCCAACTCTTGAGTATAATTAAAAGGTGATGGTGATTACAGTATTTCCAGTTGTCTTAGTAGTATAAGAAAGCAGAGGAAAGGAGGTAACTAGGTGGTATAGTCAATAGGGTACTGGGTCTAGAGTTAAAAATTCCGAATTCAAATACTTATTAGCAGTGAGCTCTACCTCGGGTTTCTCAACTGTAAAATGGGAATCATAACAACAAATTATTCTCAGGTTTGTTACGAGTATCAAATGAGATAATGTTGTAAAGCCATTGGTACAGTATATAGCATATAGTAGGAGTTATATAATTGCTTATTTTATGACATTCCAGACATTCCATTCCAAAGTTCCATCCACTAATACAGATCAACCAATCACCAGAGTTAGTAGCAGAGTCTATCAGAAGTTGTAATAATGGTCTTCAGGTCCTAAAACACCTATATTTCACCTATAGTTACTTCTGAAACATAATAATAATCCATATATATATATATATATATATATATATATATATATATATATATATATATATATATATACTCTATCCTAAAGGCTTTTTCTCCTTCAAGCTTTTTTTAGTATTTGATCATTCTTTTTTGACTTTAGAGTTTCTGAATTCAAATGCAGTCAAAACTGAGGAGCATCAAGGACCAGAGTCATAACAGACAAGAATAAATCCAGACCTTGGCCTTCACTGGTGTAAGAATTAAATGGATTATACAATTCCAGAAAGAAAGGGCTGGACTCTCCAGCAACCCTATGTGCTTTCATCTTGCAGCAAAGTCTTAATATACAAAAGCACTATAAATGAAGAGAACTACATAGGTCCTTAGGGGAGATTTGGCTCCCTAAGAAGTAAAGAAGCCTCTTTTTATTGTTTATGCTTTTGGATGTTTATCCTTGGCATTTTCTGATGGTTAAAATAAAATCTGTTTTATATTCAGTGGTTGATTTTGTTGTTTCTTATATTGATAGCTTGTATAGAAGCCGAAGACCTTTTGATTATGAAAACCTAGACATGAGCCAAGGTATGACATTACCAATGGAAACTCCAATTGGTGGATAAGCCAGAAGAGATTTCAGCAAAAATCTCCTGAGTCTGAAATGAATCTGTATGAACCCAGAAACAGTTTTGAGCCACAAATTACAGTTAAAATATATACTATTTTATAGATTGATATGTATTCATGTGTACATATGTGAACATGTTATTATCCATCATATAATTACTAGATAAAAATTGATGAATTTTAATTAGAAAAGGATCATACTCATTTGTATATACATGCATTTATGTACAGATTATTATGTGTGAATGGGAATGCATACATATGTATTCATGTGGTATACATGTGGTGAGAAGGAACAGCAGCAAGTCCTCTTATTTAATCTTTCACTGTGTGGACACACACACTATCATGTTGGGTCCCCAGGGGGCAACTTACCTTTGGAGTACTAGGGGTAACCTTGAAGAGTTGGGATTTCTAGTACTTTGGCTTCTGAGCCCCCACTGATGTGCTATCCATTAGCAATCAACTAAGTAGCATCAGTTAGTTTTGATAGATTTACAGAAAAGGTATAACTGAATTGGTCATTCTTTTTGACTTTAGAGTTTCTGAATTCAAATGGTTCAGAACAATGCCCCCAAATTGGGGTATGTCCTCCCTTTGTCTTTAGGAAAAGTGAACTCAAAAATAAAATACAAAGGTATTCAAGAACACACATAGAGAACATATGGGGCTAGGCACCTTTCAATAGTCCATAGCTGGCACTTTTTTTCCATCATGAAGGAGTCATAATCCCTGCAGCTGCCAATGTCTTTCTATACAGCTCTACATACCTGTCATTAGTCAGGTACACTTCAGTGTGTACTGAAGACCATTATTACAACTTCTGATAGACTCTGCTACTAACTCTGGTGATTGGTTGATCTGTATTAGTGGATGGAACTTTCTTTCTGAGAACTCTCTAGATCAAAGAATTGATCTAGGATTGAATCTGCACAAACATGTACATATATGTGTATTACATATATCCAGCCCTGTGACTAAACATGTTATTGTTCAGTCATTTTAGTCAAGTCCAACTCTTCATAATCTCATTTAGGGTTTTCTTGGCAAAGATACTAGAGTGGTTTGCCATTTCCTTCTCCAGCTCATTTTATAGGTGAGGAAATTGAAGCAAAAAGGGTTAAGTAACTTTGCCAAGGGTCATACAACTAGTAAGTGTCTGAGGTCAGATTTGAACTCATGAAGAGGAATTGTCCAGACACTGCTCCACTTAACTGCCCCATACACACACACACACACACACACACACACACACACACACACAAATATATCTAATCCTATTGTTTCATGAGATTATATAGCTCTCAGAGAAAGAAAATTACCTCTACCAATATATAGTAATATTTGTCCTTCATTTTCAAAGAAGACCATGGCATCAGGGAGGTGATGTCATGACAAGCACATGAATTGGATTTGAGTGAGGGGGTACTGTATTAAGTCACCAGCCTTATTTTCTCCTCCAGAGTTATCTGAATCCAGTGGCCAGATATGAATCAGGATGACCAGAGATGGCCCTGGATGTGAGGCAATCAGGATTAAGTGACATATCAATCAAAAAACATTTATTGATATTGACACAGTACTAGGCACCAGGATAAAAACTGCTTGTTAATTCTTGCAATTTTTAGTTGTAGTCTTGGAGCACTAAAAGCTTAAATGAGCTGTTCAGGGTCATAAAGCTAATATGTATTAGATATGGGATTTGGACTTGGGCACAAGTCTTTCTTATTCTGAGGCCAACCCTCTACCCACTGCATCTCATCTAAATATCGCATGAGAGAGAAATATTGATATAGATATAGATCATTATGTTTGGAAAAAGGAGATAAACCAGTTTTATATACTGAGAGTAAGAAATAGCACAAGATTGATTGAATGGTTCTTTGTTATCAAAGAAGACCAAAATGACATCACTATGTTAGAGATAAATTACAATTGATTAGACCAAAATGAGCCCTGAATGCTCTACCACAGGTCAGGCAGAAATAATCCATGTGAACACCTGGATTGGTTACTCTAAACTTACATATCCCATGTTTCCTTTGAATTGTTTCCATTCTGATTTGCTCATAGAGCACAGCACCCTCTCTGATGAAGGCACACCATGCTGGTGGTCCTGTGCCGAAGTCCCCCCTGCTGCAATTCAATTCCAAGTTTTCTAAAAGAGACCTTTAAGGGCTCCTGTATTATTTCTTCTGATCCCTTGTAGTGCTTGCCCTGTGTGAGTTCTAGATAAAAATAGTCTTTTTGGCAATTGTTCACCTGGCATTCAAATAATGCATGAACCACCTAAATGTCTGACTAGTATACACTAGCTGTAAAAGCCCAAGAGAAAACCTTTGTTGTGTTAAGAAGCTCCTCTATAAGATGTTTGTAAAAGGACACAGATAGGGGTGGCTAGGTGGCGCAGTGGATAGAGCACCAGCACTGGAGTCAGTAGTACCTGAGTTCAAATTCAGCCTCAGACACTTAATAATTACCTAGCTGTGTGACCTTGGGCAAGCCACTTAACCCTATTTGCCTTGCAAAAAAAAAAACCTCAAAAAAAAAAAGGACACAGATAAAAATATCTATAAAAATGGATTGCAATTTGCAGTGTTAGAGGAAATATATACAGTGACAGGATCATAGATTCATAGAATAATTAAGTAGTATATTAAAATTTTAAAATATGGTAATATGCAAATTGGTGTTTTCAGAGTAATCAGGTTCATAACTGTGGTAAGCTGATGATATTTTTGTCCTTTATCCTCAAGGAAGGACATGACATCAGGGAGGTAGTGCCATGACAAGAACGTGAATTGGTTTTGAATGATGAGGTGTTGTGCAAAGTCACCAGTCTCACTTTCTCCTCTGGAGCCATCTGGGTCCAGTGGCCAGATATGTATCAGGACTACTGGAAATGGTCCTGGATATGAGGCAAAGTTAAATGACTTGCCCAAGGCCACACAACTAGTAAGTATCAAGTATCAAAGACTGGATTTGAACTCAGGTCCTCCTGACTCTAGGGCTGATGCTCTATCCACTGTAACACCTTGCTGTGATAAGCTACTGACAGATGATAACAATAAATTGAAGACATACTTAATCATCCCTTGAAAATGAATATGACAATACTCCAACTTAGGATCAGAGAACAACAAATTTAGGGCTGGCTTTCCATTGTCATATATCTTTGCTCTCTGGTCCCACCAAGTCTCTCAGAGTCTTCTCTGTCATGGCAACAAGAGACAAGATATAGTGAATATAGTCCTGGTCACCAAATTATAGGACCTATGTTCCAAATTCGGTTCTCCTTAGGAAAAAAATCACTTAACAGTCTGAGCCTCAGTTTCCCCATTTTTTAAATGAAAAGTTTGGGCCAGAGAGTGGACTTTTTCATTTCTTGTTTTCAGTTTTTTTGAAAGGCAGTGGGGTTAAGTGACTTGCTCAAGGTCACACAGGTAATTTTTAAGTGTCTAAGGCCAGATTTGATCTCAAGTCCTCCTGACTACAGGGCCAGTGCTCTATTCACTGTACCACCCAGCTACCCCAACTTTTTCATTTCTCACAAGATTTGTACTGAGTACCTTTAGGATTCAGCTATGCAAAACCAGAGTTCAGCAAAACTTTAGAGGGCAAAATGGGCAAAGAATCTCAGTTCCTTATTCAGTGTCTTTCACCACCCACACTCTACCCTAACATGTACATATCATTTCTCACTTTCCCTTACCTTTATTTTGTGCCTCATTTCCTTAAGGACTAACTCTAAACTTGAAAAACCTATCTTTATTCAATTACTAAGTGATATCTATTTAAAGTGTTATTCCTTCCCCCTTGGATCCCTTGGATTTTTTTAACCTAGAGCAGCAAGGTGGCACAGTGCCAAATTTCAAATCTGGCCTCAAACATTTATTAGCTATGTAACCATGGACAAGGTATTTAACCCTGTTGCCTCAGTTTCCTCTTCTGTAAAATGAGTTGGAGAAGGAAATGGCAAATCATTCCAGTTTCTATGTCAAGAAAACCCAAATGGGGTCATGAAGAATCAGACACAACCCAACAACAACAGCAAAATTAGAGGCCAAAAATTTTCAAGACCCAGGCAAAGAACTCCTTGAGGATTACAGTGTTCATTATTATCTTACAACTAAAATGCTGGTTTTATTATATTATTAGGAGTATTTTAGTGTAACATTGATTTGATCCCCATTACCTGAAGGCCAGGTTTATTTAATTTCATCCCTCCCCTAGAGTTCTCCTGTACCTTAGGAGAGCTCTGGAAGGGTACCTAGTCTCTCTGCCTCTAGTTTCTCTTCAAGAATGAATGACATGAGAAAGAACTGTGGAGTCTGAACAAAGACCAAGGACTGTATTACCTTTAATCTAGGGGGAAAAAACTGATATCTTATTGTCTGATTTTGCTATCTCTTATACTTTATGTTTCTTCCTTAAGGATATGATTTCTCTCTCATCACATTCAATTTGGATCAATACATATCTTGGAAACAATGTAAAGACTGGCAAATTGCCTTCTGTGGAGGGGTCGAGGGAGGGAAGTAAGATTAGGGGAAAAATTGTAAAACTCAAAATAAATACAATCTTTTTTTCTTTTTCTTTTTTTTAGGTTTTTTTTTTTTGCAAGGCAAATGGGGTTAAGTGGCTTGCCCAAGGCCACACAGATAGGTAATTATTAAGTGTCTGAGATCAGATTTGAACCCAGGTACTCCTGACTCCAGGGCCAGGGCTTTATCCACTTCGCCACCTAGCCACCCCAATAAATAAAATCTTTCAGAATCTTAAAGAAAAAAAAGAATGAAAGACATGGGGCAGCTAGATGGCACAGTGGATAGAGCACTGGCCCTGAAGTCAGGAGGACCTTATCAAATTTGACTTCAGACACTTAATTACCTAGTTCTGTGACCTTGGGCAAGTCACTTAACCCCATTACCTTGCAAAAAACAAAAAACAAAATGGACAAACATCATCATCAGTCTCTCTGTCATAGGTTAAACTCTCCACTAATTTAATCTTCCTCTGTACCATATCAGTCTCTGAAAAGTGGAGTGGGATTAGGTTCCCAATTTAACTCAGTTTGTACATAACATGGTTCCACTAAATTCTATATCCCAACAGTCACATCTAGTCTGCAAGCATGATTTCAAAGTCCCCATAACTCAAGCTCCCAGGTCTATGGACTCCACCCACTGCCTAAAACAGAAAAAGAAAATAGACCAAAACCTGTTTTTTAGGCCATAAGGCCTAAGAAAGGGAGGACAAATTTCCCCTTTCCTCCACCCAGCATAGTACATGGTACCCATGAACAGGATTCTCATCCTTTGGATACTGCTAAAAAGAGAGCAGTCTAGTAGTTTTAAAGACACTTGCTCTTTCAGTTAAGAAGCAAGTGGAGAAGGCTGCTCTTACCCACACAGTAAGGGATCAAAGAATGTTTTCTCTAAGAGAAAAGTCCCTTAAAAAAAAAAAAAAGAAGATCCCTAATGTCTCCTAGGTAGATGCCTCCATTTTTAGTGATCTGGATATATGTCAAAACACCATTACATCAGGAAGCCAAATTTGGGGTTTTAGACCACAAAATCCAAGTCTTGATCTCACACCCTCAGCTCTAGAATGTCTGGTAAATTCTCACCCAAATTTCTTACATACCATAGTTGCTCTCTGCACAGCCTAGCCCTAAAGCCATTCTAAATACTTGCTTATCTAGGTCTCAGTTTCTGACCAAATTAAACTAGTCAAAAGGAAAAGTAACAGTGGAATCAATCAATCAACAAAAAAAGCAAACATTTATTGAATATGTTCCAATCACTGAGGATACAAAAGTAATGAGAAGTCCCTGGTTTAGGGGCCAGTCCTTACAGAAGGCACAGATAGCCACACCATTCTAAAAAGTCATTTGGAATCATAGGCCTATTTCTTTCCAAGATGACTCAGGAATTTGCATTATAAAAATAATGAAGAGTTGGGCCATTGACTGCTGAACCTAGAAGAAAAGATGACTCAGAGGTTGCTGAGTCAGAATTCAGAGGGTACACAAAATGGGAAAACTGTGGCCTTGTTGCTGTTTGCTGTGTGGTTTCTAGTGGGGCAGACTGCTAGACATTCCTCTGGAAGTCATAGTGGGGAAGAGAGACTGCCCTGTCTCCCATTTGGCCATGGAAGCTTGCAAGCACATGATTCCCTCTGTTCCTTTGTGTTTATTATCTCCTGATGTTAGGAGAATGAGTAAAGAAAGAATTGCCCTGGCAACAAGCTTACAAGAGCCAAATGACCTGGGAGGTCTGGCAGGCAGGGACGTGGCATCATTGACAGCATCCACAATATCCAAGAATAGTGTCCAAGAGAACAGCCATGGAAGCAACTGCATCAGAGGCTGAGAGACACAGAGAGGTCAACTGAGGAAAGGTGGTTTCAGAGAACACGACCTCTTGTGGTAACCCAATTGCTAGTGATGGACTCTAACAGAGCCCTAAGGCCAGCAGAGAACTACCTTTGTAGTGTACTACAAAGAGAGAAAAGAGCTTCCCATATGGGAATAGTGGGTTAGCTCTTCGCTATATTTGTTCCCCATACACGTTCCTCACTTATGGGCACTGTATGTGTTAGTGGAAGAGTATGTCCCAGGTTTGGATTTTGTACCATACCTTGTTAGTTTGCCTTCTTAATAAATTCATTTTCTGAAATAAATTATTTTCTAAATTTCTAAATTATTTTATCTTGAAATTTTCTAAATTATTTTTTTAAATGAATTGATTCAGTCTGGCTGACAGATTATTAATGGGGAATATACCAGTCAGGCAATAAATATTTATTAAGTATCTACCACAGTTTTTGGAGTACAGTTTCTGGTGCTGTGTGCTGAAGTACAAAGGCAAAAGCTAGTCCCTTATTTCCTCAAGGAACTGCCAGTCTAATGGGGGAAACAATATGCAAACAACATATACAAGTTGTGAGAAATAATCTACTGAGGGAAGGGACTAGGATTAAAGGGAATTGAGAAAGGCTTCCTCTAGAAAAGAGAATTTTTAAGTGAATAGCTAGGAGGCAAAGAGCAGAGGGAGAGCATTTCGGGCAGAAATGATGCTGGTGAATAGAGCACCGACCTTGGAGTCAGGAGTACCTGGGTTCAAATACGACCTCAGACAATTGATAATTACCTAGCCATGTGGCCTTGGGCAAGCCACTTAACCCCATTGCCTTGAAAAACCTAAAGAATAAAGAAAAAAAAAGATAGCTGGTGAAGATGTACCAAGTTGGGAGATGGAAAGAGGGTCTTGTTGGAAGAACAGCAAGGAACCTAAATGTCACTGGATCACAGAGTAAAGAGGATGGCACATAAAGCATAAGAATTACTAGGGGCTGACAAGGACTAGCGCTGGAAGTACAACCCTCAAGGTTTCTCCTTGAAGCCTGAGAGTAGAGGTAGCACCTACTTTCTGGGCACCCAAACTGCTTGTGTGAAAGCAAGTTGGTAGATAAAAAAATAGAAACAGGCTCAATATAAAATAACCCCAGAGAGGAAGGTACTGGAGCTTGGGAGGGGAGAATGGTGGGGAGACACCTGAAATTCTTCCCACAGAAAATAAACCTTGAAGTAAATTCTAGGAGACAGGGATGGGGAAGGAGCTCATTCTAGTTTATGTAATAGAAAAAGAAGATCACATATCACAGATTTAGAGCTAGAGGTATTCCTGTTCAATACCTTCATTTTACAGTTCCAGAGACTGAGGTTCAAAGAATTTAACTCATTTGCCCAATGTTATACAGTCAGTAGGTATTAAAGACAAGATTTGAATCCAGGTTTTCTTGACTCCATCTCCAACACTGTTGCCACATGTCTCTCTACTATAGTGTCATGGGTGAGGAAGTAGAACAATCTGGCTGGATAATAGAGTATGTGGCAGGAAGTAATATGGAAAAGAAAAATAAAGACACAAAATGCCATCAAATGCCATGATAACATACATATCTGACATATGATCATAGTATCTCTACTCTGACATAGTTGATACTTTGTCATACAATGCATACTACCAAAAGGGCTGGAGTCTTGATGGGATTTTATTGTTGCTAAATTTTGAAATAGGCACTATCTCCAAGCAGCTTTTTAAAAAAGCCAGTAAAATTCAAGATTAAATAAACAAGTAAGGATATAAAATGTCTCCTGCAAAAAAAAAGTCAATTGTACTCTGCAATCACTTCAATAATCATTGCTAGAAAAGACAAAGAATTCAATCAACCAACTAGCATTTTTTTTTTGCCAGGCACTGAACTAGATACTGAAGACACAAGGACAAAATTGAAACATTTTTCTGGGAAAGAAACAACACGTACAAAGAAGAATATAAAATATATACAAAATAATTGGTTTGTGTTGTAAAAGAGAAAAGCCTTAACTTTAGAGAGATCAGGGATGGTTCCAGGGCTTCATATGAGAGGATAACAGAATAGTGAAGGGACCTAGGGTTTTCTAGAGGAAGAAGGGCAGAGATGGAACTTATCTATTCAGAGACAGGAGATGGAAATGCCATGCAAGGGAAATGCCAGGCAGATCAGTAGGCTAGATCACAGAGTAAGTGAAGGGGAAGAATGTGAAATGAGTGGGTGAGGAAGATAATGTAAAATCAGATTGGAGACAGAGGTTGGAGTGAAATAATGAAGGAATTTATTTAATTTTTGTTCTTAAACACAAAATAAAACAAATATTTCCATATGCATATGTGGAACAAAACAGGATTATACATGAAACTATTAATCTCCATTACATAAGCTTGCTTTTATTTTTAAGTATATAATTAATTTAACATATAACTTTCAAAGCTTTCCTATTTGTGATTCTTTCTGACCTTTCTTCTGTTCTCTTTTCCTTGAGGGATTTAAAAAAATATTTACAAGAAATATAAAATCAAGCAAAATAAACTCCCCCATTGAGCATGTCCAAAAATGTATGTCTCATTCTGCATCTTGAGTCCATCAACCTCTCTAAGAAAACAAGTGGCATGATTCATCATCCTTCTTCTTGGAGTTATGTTTTCCAGGCCTTGATTATGTCCTTGCAAAAGATTTTAAACACCAGACAGAAGTTTTATAATCTTTTCTAGAAGTAATAGGATGCCCCTGGGCTTTTTGAGTGGGCAATGACATGTTCATATTTTACTTTAGGAATATCACTTTAACAACTATGTAGAAGATGCTTTGGGGGAATGAAATAGAGAAATCATTTAAGAGATGAATGAGACCAAGGGAGAAAGGATTAGAACCTGAACTAGGGTTTAGTGAAAAAGATCAAACCTTTCTCTGACTCTTGCCTTCTGTGTGGACATTGTATAAATGTATACATATATATATATATATATATATACACACATATATACATATATATGTATATATATATATACATATATATGTATATATTTCACACATACAATTATAAATATATCTATTTGTGTGACTATTTTGAGATTTGGTGTTGTTTTGTTCAGTCATTGAATCACATCCAGCTCTTTGTGACCCCATGGCCCAGAGCATAAAAGGCCCTTCTATCCTCCACTATCTCTTGAAGTTTGACTGAATTCATGTTCATTGTTTCTTTTTTCTTTCTTTTTTCCTTTAATATGTATTTAGTCTCATTTTGTACAAACAATGATTTTATACATTAATAAAATATTCTTGTTTAAGAGAAAACAAAATACCCCCTCCCCCACCAAAATATAGACTCACTTGAGCAATAAAGGGGAGAGAAAAAAATTAAAATTAAAAAAAATAATAGTAATAACTGTAGATATGGCCAGGTGGCGCAGTGGACAGAGCACCAGCCCTGGAGCCAGGAGCACCCAAGCCCATATCTAGCCCCATACACCCAACAATCACCCAGCTGTGTGACATGCAAGCCACCCCAACCCCACTGCCCTGCATAAACCAAAAAAAGAGAAAAAAAAAAAAGACCTAAAATAAAATAAAATAGTAATAATAGCAGGGGTGGCTGGGTGACAGACAGAGCACTGGCCCTTGAGCCAGGAGCACCTGGGTCCAAATCCAGCCTCAGACACCCAACGATCACCCTGCTATGCAGCCCCAGGCAGGCCACCCAGCCCCATTGCCCTGCACCCCCCCCAAAAAAAATAACAATAATAAAAAATGAGCTTCAGTCTGTGTTCCAACACCACCAACTCTGTCACAGGTAGATCACATTCTTTATGATAAGTCCATCACAAAAGTTACTTCCACATTTTTCCACCAATGCCATTGCTGATCGCAACTTCCTCCTTTCGTATTTCTCCACTACCATATACTATATTTTCTTTTTTTGTTTGTTTTGTTTTGGTTTTTTGGTTTTTGTAAGGCAAATGGGCTTGCCCAAAAGTGGCTTGCCCAAGGCCACACAGCTAGGTAATTATTAAGTGTCTGAGACCAGATTTGAACCCAGGTACTCCTGACTCCAAGGCCAGTGCTTTATCCACTACACCACCTAGCTGCCCCCATGTACTATATTTTCTCTCTCCTTTCACTGACTCTGCTGTAGGGTAGCTGAGTGGTGCAGCAGACAGATCCCCAGCTCTGGGGCCAAAAGGCCCTGAGCCCCCATACCACCCCTTAGGCCCACCATCCACCTGGCCCTATGGTCCTGGACAGACCATCCAATCCCAGGCCCTTGCAAGAAGTAAAAAAGAAAATGAGTTATATCTGACCACTCTCCCCCCATGGTCCATCCTCTCCTCCATCACTCACATTCCCCCCCTTCCCCATCCCCCCCTCCTTCTTACTCCAGATGCCTATACCCCATTGAGTATATATGCTGTTTCCTCACCTAGCCACCTCTGATAAGTGCAAAAATTCCCTCATTCCCCTTGCCTTCCCCCCTCCATATCATTGCAATAACTCATTGTAATAAAGAAAAATCTTATTATATGAAATATCTTGGCCTATTCCCCTTCTCCTTTTTCTTTCTCCCATTTCCCCTTTTTTCTATTGACTCCATTTTTACACCATATTTTATCTTCAAATTCAGCTTTGTCCTGTGCTTCAACTATAAAAGCTCCTTCTACCTGCTCTGTTAATTGAGAAGGTTCATATGAGTATTATCAGTATCATTTTTCTATATGGGAATACATGCAGTTCATCCTCATTAAGTCCCTCATATTTTCCCCTTCTTCTCCAATCTCTATGCTTCACCCGAGTCCTGTATCTGAAACCTTCTGTTCAGCTCTGGCCATTCCAACAGGAACATATGAAATTTCCCTGGTTCATTGAAAGTCCATCTTTTTCGCTGGAAGAGGACATTCAGCCTTGCTGGGTAGTTCATTCTTGGCTGCATTCTAAGCTCTTTTGCCTTCCAGTATATTATATTCCAAGCCCTATGAGCTTTTAATGTAGTTGCTGCCAAGTCCTGTGAGATCCTGATTGCAGCTCCACAGTATTTGAATTGAGTCCTTCTGGCTGCTCGTAACATTTTCTCTTTGACTTGGGAGTTCTGGAATTTGGCTATAATATTCCTAGGGGGTTGGTTTTTTGGGATCTCTTTCTCAGGGGGATCGGTGGATTCTCTCCATTTCTGTTTTTCCCTCTGCTTCTAGGATATCAGGGCAATTTTCCTGTAGTAATTCTTTGAAAATGATGTCAAGGCTCTTTTCTTGATCATGACTTTCAGGTATTCCAATAATTTTTAAATTATCTTTTCTAAGGCTGTTTTCCATATCAGTTGTTTTTTCAATGAGACATTTCACATTTTCTTCTAATTTTTCATTCTTTTGGTTTTGAAGTATTGAGTCCTGATTTCTTGTAAATTCAGCAATCTCCCTGAGTTCTATTCTTTGTCTGAAGGATTTGTTTTCCTCAGAGAGCTTTCTTATTTCTTTTTTCCATCTGGCCAATTCTGCTTTTTAAAGCATTCTTCTCCTCCATAACGTTTTGAACTATTTTATCCATTTGACCTAAGCTGGTTTTTAGCATGCTAGTTTCTTCAGCATTTTTTTGGATTTCCTTGACTAAGCTGCTGACTTCATTTTCATGTTTTTCCTGCATCTCTCTCATTTCTTTTCCCAGTTTTTCTTCTAACTCCCTCATTTGATTTTCAAAGTCTTTTTTGAGCTCTGTCATAGCCTGAGCCCAATTTCTGTTATTCTTGGAGTCTTTAGATGCAGGAGCTTGTGCTTCCTCATCTTCAGACTGAGTGTTTTGATCTTTCTTGGGCTCACAGGCAAAATATTTCTCAATGGTGTTCCTCTTGTTTCTCTGCTTGCTCATTTTTCCAGCCTTAGCCTGTTTTGGGGATGCTTCCTGAGCTTTTGGGACACTCCCACAAGGGTCTCAGTGTGTGAGGCTCTGTCCTCCCTCCTGGTCTGTGAATGACCATATGTGCCCCCCTCTGCTCCAGGGCTGAGGTGGGGGGGGGCCCTGCTGTTCTATGGGGGGGTCCTAGACTGTGATCAGGATCTGCATGTGGTCAGAACCCCAGAGTCCTGTTCCAATGGCAGAGGACAGAGCTTGGCAGTCTCTCTCTTCACTCCCCTCCCTAGGTTCAATGGGCTCATGCCCTGGGGGCTCCTGCTTACCAGCTCAGCCTGTTTCTGTTTCCTAGATCTGGACTGGCTTGGCCCTGCTGCTCGCTGTGTGCCCTGAGGACTGGGCTTCATGTGCTCACTCTGGCAGAGGTCCCCCGCTGTTCCCCCAATTTCTGCCTGCTGCTCCCTGGGATGTAAATCAGGAAACTGCCCTGCTGCTGTGAGCCGTGGCTCCCAGAGCACTGGGACTGCCTCTAGGAGGCTGAAGTTCTTTCACTCTGGCAGGCCACCCCTCTGGAGGGCTGCCCCTCCAACCGTGGGGATCAGATCTGCTCTTTTCCAGGTTACCTTGAGTAGGAGAACTGCCTCACTGGGTCCCTTTCTGAGTTCTGTCTCTCGAAAGTTTAGTTAGAGTCCTTTAGCTTATGAGTTTTATGAAAGAGCACCTAAGACACGATCCTCCCTTGTTGCCATCTTGGCTCCACCCCTGTTTCTTTTTTTTAAATAATATTTTCCCAATTATGTGTAAAAGCAATTTTTAACTTGCTAAAATTTTGAGTTCCAATTCTCTCACTCCTTCTCTCCATCCCTCCCTCCCCACCTACTCCCTTTCCTGAGGTGGCAAGCAATTTGATAGAGGTTATGAATGTGCAATCACAAGAGCATATTTCCATATTACTGTGAAAGAAAACACAAAAAAAAAACCATGAAAAAATAAAGTGAAAAGTAGAAAGCTTCAATCTGCATTCCATGTTTTTTATATCTGTGACACTATCCATCTTATTCTCTGCTTTTGCCTTCAGTCTTTCCCAAGATCAGCCTTTTCCAAAGAATTCTGTCTTTCTCATTATATAGCCCACAAAGCTCCTTCCTTCCTTCCTCACCAAAATATTTAAGATTCATCTTCAGTATTTGACCTTCCAGTGAATAGTCTGAAGGTATTAAATGAGTTGATCTCCTTGTTGTCAAAGGAACTTTCTGCAGCACCATAATATGGAAGCATCAATTCTGTGGCACTCAACTTTCTTTATGGTCCAACTCTCACAGCCATAAATCACTTTTTAAAAACAACAACAACAAAGTTTTGATTATATGAACCTTTGTCAGCAGGGTGATGTCTCTGCTATCCAGATTTGCCATAACTTCAATTGCATTGCTGCAGTCACTATCTGAAGTGATCTTTAAACACAAGAATATAAACTCTGACACTTCTTCCACTTCTTTGTTCTCTCTTTGCCAGAAGTGATGGGATCAGTTGCCAAGACCTCAGGCTTTTTGATGTTAAACTTCAAACCAGCTTTTACATTCCTCTCTTCCACCTTTAGTAAGAGGTTTCTTATTTCTTCATTATCTTCCATCCATCACAATGGTACCATCAAGTCCGAGATTGATATTTCTCCCAACAACCTTAATTACAATTTTTGAGGTATTTCACATGATGTACTTTGCATTCAAGTTAAATAAATAAGGTAACAATCTATAGTCTTCGTGTACTCTTTTTCCAATTTTAAACCAATCACTTGTTCCATATTTGATTCTAACTTGCTTGTTGACTTGCATACAGGTTCCTCAGGAGACAAGTAAGATGATCTGGTACTCCCATCTCTTTGAGGACTTGATATATTTTGTTGCTGTGATCCAACACAGTCAAAGTTTTGGTGTAGTCAATGAAGGAGAAGTAAATGTTTTTCTGATACTCCCCTGCTTTCTCCATAATTCAGCAAATTTTGGTAATTTGGTTTCTACTTTCTCTGCCTCTTTGAAGACCAACCTAGCCTAAGCATAACTTTGCTAGTATGTGAAATGAGCCCAATTGTTTTATAATTTGAACATTCCTTGGCTTTGTCCTTCTTTAGGATTGGAATGTAAACTGATCCTTCCCAATCCAGAGTTTTCCAAATTTGCAGGCATATTGAGTCCAGCACTTTAACAGTAACATCTTTTAGAATTTTAAATAATTCAGTTGGAATTCCAGTGTATCCATTATTAGTATTTCAGTTAACAATGCTTCCTAAGGCCCACTTGACTTTATTCTCTAGGATGTCTAGATCAGTTACCACACCATTGTGGTTATTGGTGATGTTAAAGTCTTTCTTGTATAGTTCTCCTATGTATTTTGTGTATCTTAATCTCTTCTGTTTCTATTAAATTTCTACCATTTTTGTTTTTTATCTTGTCCATTTTGGAAGAAAATATTCCCTTGATATATTTAATTTTCTTGAAGAAATCTCCTGCCATTACCATTCTATTGTTCTCTTCTAATTCTTTTCAATATCCATTTAAGAAAATCTTATCTCTCTCCTCACTACTTTCTGGAATTCTACATTCAGATGGTTATAATATCTTTCCCCTTCTCCCTGTTCTTTCTTGAGTTATTTGTAAAACTTCACCAGAAAGCAAAATGATTTTCTTGTTCTTCTTTTTCCTTTGGGATGTTCTTTGTTGCTATCTTCTGCATAATTTTGTGAACTTCTGTTCACAGGACTTCCGGCAATCTAGCTACCAACTCTGATCCCTTAAATTTGTTCTTCACTATCATTTAATTATTAAAAAAAGTTTTGAATTTTACAATTTTTTCCCCAATCTTGCTTCCCTCCCCCCACCCCCAGAAAGCAGTCTGATAGTCTTTACATTGTTTCCATGCTATAAATTGATCAAAATTGAATTGTTGAGAGAAAAAATCATATCCTTAAGGAAAAAAATAATATATAAGACCAAACTTACATAATACATAAGAAAACTTCTTTTTTTAAATTAAAGCTAATATTCTTTGGACTTAGTTTAAACTCTACAATTCTTTCTTTGGATGCAGATGGTATTCTCCATCACAGATACCCTAAAATTGTCCCTGATTGTTGCACTGATGAACTGAGCAAATCCATTAAGGTTGATCATCAACCCGATGTTGCTGTTATGGTGTATGATGGATCTTCTGGTTCTGTTCATCTTGTTCAGCATAAGTTCATGCAAGTCTTTCTAGGCTTCTCTGAATTCCCATCCCTCCTGGTTTCTAGTGGAACAATAGTGTTCCATAACATATACGTACCAAAATTTGTTCAGCCATTCCTCAATTGATGGATATTCACTCAATTTCCAATTCTTTGCCACCACAAACAGAGCCACTATGAATATTTTTATACAAGTGATGTTTTTACCCTTTTTCATGATTTCTTTAGGGTATCAACCCAGTAGTGGTATTTCTGGATCAAAGGGTATGCACATTTCTATTGCCCTTTGGGCATAATTCCAAATTGCTCTCCAGAAAGGTTGGGTGAGTTCACAGCTCCATCAACAATGTATTAGTGTCCCAGATTTCCCACGCTGATCATTATTATTGTCCTTTCTGGTCATATTGGCCAGTCTGAGAGGTGTGAGGTTGTACCTCAGAGATGCTTTAATTTGAATTTCCCTAATCAGTAATGATTTAGAGCAATTTTTCATATGACTATGTATTGCTTTGATTTCCTCATCTATAAATTGCCTCTGAATATCCTTTGACCATTTGTCAATTGGGGAATAGCTTGTTTTTTTTTAAATAAATTTGACTCAGTTCTCTATATATTTTAGAAATGAGTCCTTTGTTAGAAATATAGTTGTAAAAATTGTTTCCCAATTTACTACATTTCTTTTGATCTTGGTTACAGTGGTTTTGTTTGTGCAAAAGCTTTTTAATAATGTAATCAAAAATATTTAGTTTGTTTTTAATGATATTCGTCATCTCTTCCTTGCTTCCCTTTCCATAGATCTGACAAGTAAACTATTCCTTGATCTCTTCACTTTCATTTTATATTCATAAAGAATGTTATTTTAGTTCATACCTGTATGGTTTGATGGCTTTCCCTACTTTCTGCAATTTAAGTCTGAATTTTTCTTTTAAGAAGCTGATGATGATGAAGGGGGTGGCTAGGTGGCGCAGTGGATAAAGCACCGATACTGGAGTCAGGAGTACCTGGGTTCAAATCTGGTCTCAGATACTTAATAATTACTTAGCTGTGTGTCCTTGGTCAAGCCACTTAACCCCATTGCCTTGCAAAAACCTAAAAAAAAAAAAAAAGCTCATGATATGAGCCTCAATGAGTTCCAGATTTTGTTTGAACTGACTATAACTTTTCTACTTTTGGTTGCAAAGTATATAATCTATCTGACTTATATATTGGGCAGTTGGTGATGTCCATGTGTAGAATTGCTCTTTAGGTTACTGAAAAGGATTGGATTTTTGTTTTTATTTTTTATGACCAGAGTCATCTTGACAAAACTGTCCTATTTCATTTTTTAGTTCAAGATCAAACTTGCCTGTTATTCCATTCCTATTTAGCATTCCAGAAGTGATGATGATGATGATGATGATGAATGTGACATCTATTTTTTTCTATTATTTCTAGAAAATGTAAACAGCAGCAAAAAAATATAGCGTTAAAAGAGATAAGGAAGGAAACTTTATCCTCCTAAAAGGTACCATAGACAATAAAGTCATTTCAATATTGAATATATATGCACCCAGTGGGACAGCACCCAAATTCTTAGAGGAGAAGCTGAAAGAATTACAGGAAGACATAGACAGCAAAACTCTACTAGTAGGAGACCTCAACCTCCCGCTATCAGATCTAGATAAATCAAATCATAAAACAAACAAGAAAGAAATTAGGGAGGTAAATAGATTGTTAGAAAAATTAGATATGGTAGACTTATGGAGGAAACTGAATGGGGATAGGAAGGAATATACCTTTTTCTCTGCAGTACATGGAACCTATACAAAAATTGACCATGTACTAGGACATAAAAACCTAATGATCAACTGCAGAAAGGCAGAAATAGTGAATACATCTTTCTCAGATCACAATGCAATAAAAGTAATATGCAATACTGGGCCAAGGAGATATAGACCCAGAGCAAATTGGAAACTGAATAATCTCATCTTAAAAAATGAGTGGACCAAAAAAAACAAATTATAGAAAGAATTAACCATTTTATCCTAGATAATGATAATAATGAAACAACATACCAAAACCTATGGGATTCATTCAAAGCAACTCTCAGGGGATATATTATAGCTCTAAATGCTTATATGAATAAATTGGAGAAAGAGGAAATCAATGAACTAAACATACAACTAAAAAAATTAGAGAAAGAACAAATCAAAAATCCCCAATCAAATACCAAATTAGAAATTTTAAAAATTAAAAGAGAAATTAATAAAATTTAAAGCAAAAAACTATTGAATTAATAAATAAAACCAAAAGTTGGTATTATGAAAAAACCAATAAAATTGATAAACCTCTGGTCAATTTGATTTAAAAAAAGAAAGAAGAAAACCAAATTGCTAGTATTATAAATGAAAAAGGTGAACTCACTACCAATGAGGAGGAAATCAAAGTAATAATTTGAAATTATTTTGCCCAACTTTATGCCAATAAATTTGATAATCTAAGTGAAATGGATGAATATTTACAAAAATATAAGTTGCCCAGGTTAAATGAAGAAGAGATTAAATACCTGAACAACCCTATCTCAGAAAAAGAAATTCAACAAGCCATTATTGAACTCCCTAAAAAAGAATCTCCAGGGCCTGATGGATTCACAAGTGAATTCTACCAAACTTAAAATTTAAGGAACAATTGGTTCCAATCCTATATAAACTCTTTGGAAAAATAGGGAAAGATGGAACTCTGCCTCTTTCTATGAAACCAATATGGTACTGTTACCTAAACCAGGAAGAGTTAAAACAGAGAAAGAAAATTATAGACCTATTTCCCTGATGAATATAGATGCAAAAATCCTAAATAAAATCTTAGCAAATCGACTACAACAAGTCATCGCTAGGATAATACATTATGATCAAGTAGGATTTATTCCAGGAATGCAGGGTTGGTTCAATGTTAGGAAAACTGTTAGTATACTCAATTATATCAATAACAAAGCTATCAGAAATCATATGATCATATCAATAGATGCTGAAAAAGCTTTTGACAAAATACAGCATCCATTCCTATTAAAAAACACTAGAGAGTGTAGGAATAAATGGACTGTTCCTTAAAATAATTAGCAGTATCTATCTGAAACCATCAACAAGCATTATACTCAATGGGGAGAGGCTAGAAGCATTCCCAATAAAATCAGGGGTTAAACAAGGGTGCCCATTATCACCACTACTATTCAATATTGTATTAGAAATGTTAGCATCAGCAATTAGAGAAGAAAAAAGAAATTAAAGGAATTAGAATTGGGAAGGAAGAGACAAAACTCTCACTATTCGCAGATGACATGATGGTCTACCTAGAGAATCCCAAGAAATCATCTAAAAAACTACTGGAAACAATTAGCAATTTTAGCAAAGTTGCAGGTTATAAAATAAACCCCCATAAATCCACAACTTTCCTATATATGACTAGCAAGAAACAGCAGGAAGAGCTAGAAAGAGAAATCCCATTCAAAGTAACCTCAGACAGTGTAAAATACTTGGGACTCTATTTGCCAAGACAGACTCAGAATCTTTTTGAAAACAATTATAAAATACTTCTCACACAAATTAAATCAGATTTAAATTGCTGAGCAAATATCAACTGCTCATGGATAGGGAGAACTAATATAATAAAAATGACAATTCTACCAAAACTAAACTATCTGTTTAGTGCCCTACCAATCAAAATCCCAAAAAATTACTTTAATGAGTTAGAAAAAATTGTAAGTAAATTCATATGGAGAAATAAAAAGTCAAGAATTGCCAGGAGTTTAATGAAAAAAAATGCAAACGAAGGTGGCTTAGCACTACCCGATCTAAAATTATATTATAAAGCATCAGTCATCAAAACTGTTTGGTATTGGCTAAGAAATAGAGTGGTGAACCAGTGGAATAGACTGGGTGTAAAAGCAGGAGAGGATTATAGTAATCTGCTGTTTGATAAACCCAAAGAGTCAGGCCACTGGGATAAAAACTCCCTCTTTGATAAAAACTGCTGGGATAATTGGAAGTTAGTATGGAAGAAACTTAGATTAGACCAACACCTCACACCCTTTACCAAGATAAGATCCAAATGGTTACAGGACATAGACATAAAAAACAATACTATAAGCAAATTAGAAGATCAAGGACTAGTCTACCTGTCAGATCTATGGAAAGGGGAACAGTTTATGACTAAGGAAGAGTTGGAGAACATCACTAAAAACCAATTAGATGATTTTGATTACATTAAATTAAAAAGTTTTTGCACAGATAAAACCAATGTAATCAAGATCAAAAGAAAAGTAGTAAATTGCGAAACAATATTTACAACTAATGATTCTGACAAAGGACTCATTTCTAAAATATACAGAGAACTGAGTCATATTTTTAAACTGAGTCATATTTTTAAAACAAAAAGCCATTCCCCAATTGACAAATGGTCAAAGGATATGCAAAGGCAATTTACAGATGAGGAGATCAAAGCAATCCATAGCCATATGAAAAAATGCTCTAAATCATTAATTATTAGAGAAATGCAAATTAAAGCTATGCTGAGGTACCACCTCACACCTCTCAGATTGGCCAGTATGACCAGGAAGGATAATGATCATTGTTGGAAGGGATGTGGGAAATCTGGGACACTATTACACTGTTGGTGGAGCTGTGAACTCATCCAACCCTTCTGGAGAGCTATTTGGAACTATGCCCAAAGGGCAACAAAAATGTGCATACCCTTTGACCCAGAAATACCACTACTGGGTCTATAACCTGAAGAGATGAGGAAAAAGGGTAAAAACATTACTTGTACAAAAATATTTATAGCAGTCCTGTTTGTGGTGACAAAGAATTGGAAATCCAGTAAATGTCCTTCAATTGGGGAATGGTTTAGCAAACTGTGGTATATGTATGTCATGGAACACTATTGTTCTATTAGAAACCAGGAGGGACAGGATTTCAGGGAAACCTGGAGGGATTTGCATGAACTGATGCTGAGTGAGATGAGCAGAACCAGAAAAACACTGTACACCCTAACAGCAACATGGGAGTGATGTTCAACCTTGAAGGACTTGCTCATTCCATCAGCGCAACAATTGGGAACAATTTTAGGCTGTCTGCAAAGGAGAGTACCATCTGTATCCAGATAAGGAACTGTGGAATTTGAACAAAGTACAAGGACTATTCCCTTTAATTGGGGAAAAAAAAAAAAAAAAAACCCAGATGTCTTATTGTTTGATCTGGTTACCTCTGAGAATTCTGTTCTCTTTAAGGATATGATTTCTCTCTCATCACACCCAATTTGGATCAAGGTACAACATGGAAACAAAGTAAAGCCTGACGGAGTGCTATCTGTGGGGTGGGGGTGGGGGGGAGGGAAGCAAGATTGGGAGAAAATTGTAAAACTCAAATAATATCTTTAATAAAAATTTAAAAAAAAATGTTGTAGGTCTTCATAGAACTGGTTAACTTTGGCCTCTTGAGCACCAGAAGTTGGAACATAGACTTGTATTACTGTGATAGTGAATGGTTTGGGGGTGGCTAGGTGGCACAGTGAATAGGGCACCAGCCCTGGAGTCAGGAGTACCTGAGTTCAAATCCGGACTCAGACACTTAATAATTACCTAGCTGTGTGGCCTTGGGCAAGCCACTTAACCCCATTTGCCCTTCAAAAATAATAATAATAATAATAATAAAAAAAAGATGTTGAATGGTTTGCCTTGGATTTGAACAGATATCATTTGGTCATTTTTGAAACTACCAATATTGTTTTTGTTACCCTTGTACTGAAACTAAGGGCTACTCCATTTCTTCTAAGAGATTTTTGCTCACAAATGCCTGTGTAATGACCACTTGAATTAAATTCACCCATTCCTGAGATATAGTATAATTTTGAAAGTTCTTCATAGAGTACATTTAACTTTACAAGGGAAAAATACCCTATAGTCTAACAAAAAATTAGGTCAGAGAGATTTTTCTTTGGAAATTTCCACCTATCTTTCCTTTTTTCAACCTGACAACATCCTCAGAAGCTAATTTTTAAAATTAAAGAATTCAACTTGAAGTAATTTGAATTTTTTGTTGGTGGACATAAGACTCCAAATAGGGGTTTTTCCGATTTTCCAGTAGTAGATCTTCAAGGAAATCCCAACTCTAAGGTTATTTTCATGTTGTCCTGAAGGGGGACTGAATCTGAATCTCAGTTTCAAATTATTCAGTTTTGATCCAATGATGATCTTTGAGGTCTCCATGCTTTGTTATAAACCTGAGTTCATTCCCCTAAACTTTGAATCTTATCAGCGTCTATTTGTTTTTTCATAGACATGTGTTTTTCCTTATTACTTTCCCTTATTGCTATAAGGAAACTTTGTATCTTATCAGTGTTTGTTTTTTCATTGACTTATTTTTCTCCTTAGTTTTCCCTTATTATTATATTTTCCAAGGAAAGAAACTAGAATTCTGATGACAAAAGAGATTTTCAAAGCTTCTATGATTGTGTCATGAACATAACAAGAATGAGTGCTTTGTTGACTTTCCTCAAGATTGGGGAAGAATTATTAGTTGAGTTTTGCTGTAATGGAGAAGGATTTTAAAAAAGGAAGGTGAGGGAGCAGAATACTTTTCCATCTGTCCCTCTAGTCATTCAGCAGAAAAAATACAAAAAGAACAAAGTGTATAATTTTAAAATAATTTGTGCTAAATAGCACAGCCTACTTACTGTCTGCTAGTTAATAACTTCAACATAGGATTTTTTTGTGTGTGTGGCAGTTCATGGATCAACATGGAAATTCCCAATGTGAACTGACTATAAACTTGATGTTGAATTAAAGATTAAGGTAAAAAGAAAAATAAGGAAAGAGTTGAGAGCAGGATGTGCATACTTAGAAAGAATGACTAGGGGAGTTATTTATTTAAGGACAAGGAAAATCCCCAAATACAAATATTCTTTGAGATAGAATATTTTTTGAAGGTATGGGATGAAATAAAAAGCAGTGAGAGGAATTAAGTCAAGTCTGGATAGTTATTCTAGAAATGTCATTAGCAAAAATATGCTGGAAAAAAAACTACACTGAACACCATGTAAGAAGTCACATAAAGAAAGAAGGCAAAAGAACTATTTACATTGGGGGGGGGGGGTGATTCCTTTTTTTAAAATTTTTTTACAGTTTTTCCCCTAATCTTGCTTCCCTCCCCCCAACCCCCCACAGAAGGTAGTCTGTTAGTCTTTACATTGTTTCTATGGTATACATTGATCTAAGTTGAATGTGATAAGAGAGAAATCATATCCTTAAGGGAGAAAAATAAATTATTGTGCCTGATTGTTGCACTAAAGGAATGAGCAAGTCCATCAAAATTGTTCATCACCCCCATGTTGCTGCTAAGGTGCACAATGTTCCTTTGGTTCTGCTCATTTCACTCATTGTCAGTCCATGAAAATCTTTTCAGGCTTCCCTGAATTCCCATCCCTTCTGGCTTCTAATAGAACAATAGTGTTCCATAACATATCTATACCACATTTTGCTTAGCCATTCCCCAATTGAAGGACATTTGCATTAATTTCCAATTCTTTGCCAACACAAACAGAGCTGCTGTGAATATTTTTGTACAAGTGATTTTTTTATACATTACTAAAATATTCTTGTTTAAGAGTAAACATAATACTCCCTCCCCCCAAGAAATATAGACCCTCATGAGAAATAAAGTAAAGGGAAGAGGAAAAGAATGTGTTTCATTCTGTGTTCTGATACCATCAGAACTATCTCAGATGGATCACATTCTTTATAATAAGTCCATCATAAAAGTTGCTTTCATATTTTTGCACTGTTGCTGTTGCTGATTATAATTCTCACCATCCATACCTCCTCACTACCATATATTATATTTTCTCTCTCTTTTTACTCTGTCCCTCTTCTAAAATGTGCTATAGGGCAGCTGAGCAGCATAGGGGACTGATCACCAGCCCTGTGGCCAAGAGGGCCCACATCCACATCCCACCCCGAGACCCAGCAAAGCCCTATGGTTCCAGACAGGCCACACAATCCCAGTCCCTTGCAAGAAGTTAAAAAGAAAATGTGTTTTTTCTGACTATTCTCTCCTATTATCTACCCTCTCCTCTCTCACCCACATCCCCCCCTTCCCCCTTTCCCCCCCCCCCCCGCTCCTTTTTATTCTAGATGTCTTTACCCTATTGAGTGTGTATGCTGTTTCCTCTCTGAGCCATTTCTGTTGAGAGTGAAGGTTCCCTCATTCTTCCTCACCTTTCCCCTTCTATATCATTGTAAAAGCTCATTGTAAATATATATATATATATCTTTTGTACAAAATATCTTAGCCTATTCCACCTCTCCTTTCCCTTACTCCCAGTACATTTCCCTTTTAGCCATTGACTTTAATCTTACAATATATTATATCTTCAAATTTAGCTCTCTCCTGTGCTTCACCTACAAAAGCTCCTTCTACCTTCTCTATCAAATGAGAAGTTTCATATGAGTATCATCAGCATCATTTTTCTATGCAGGAATCCATGCAGTTCATCATCATTAAGTCCCTCATAATTTACCCTTCTCATCTACCCTCTCTATGCTTCACCTGAGTCCTTAATTTGAAGGTCAAACTTTCTGTTCAGCTCTGATCATTTCTTATTTATTTATTTATTTATTTATTCTTATTTTGTACAAATAATGTTTTTTTATACATTACTAAAATATTCTTGTTTAAGAGTAAACATAATACCCCCCTCAAAAAAAAATAGACCTACATGGGCAATAAAGTAAAGGGGAGAGAAAAAAATTAAAATTAAGAGAAAAGAAAAATAATAATAATAATTGTAGGTATGGCCAGGTAGCACAGTGGACGGAGCACCGGCCCTGGAGCCAGGAGCACCTGAGTCCAAATCCAGCCCCAGACACCCAACAATTACCCAGCTGTGTGACCCCATGCAAGTCACCCCAACCCCATTGTCCTGCAAAAAAAAAGGGGGACATAAAAAAATAGTAATAATAATAATAGGAGGAGCAGCCGGATGGTGGATAGAGCACTGGCCCTTGGGCCAGGAGCACCCAGGTCCAAATCCAGGCTCAGACACAACCAAAAATCACCCAGCTGTGCAGCCCCAGGCAGGCCACCCAGCCCCATTTACCCTGCAACCACCCAAAAAATAATAATAATAAAACTGTGCTTCAGTCTGTGTTCCAACACCACCAGCTCTGTCACAGGTGGATCACATTTTTTTTATGATAAGTCCATCACAAAAGTTACTTCCATATTTTTCCACCATTGCCATTGCTGATTTCAACTCTCTCCATTCCTACTTCTCCACTACCATGTACTATATTTTCTCTCTCCTTTCACTCTGACTCTGCTATAGGGTAGCTGAGTGGTGCAGCAGACAGATCCCTGGTCCTGGGGCCAAGAGGCCCTGAGCCCACATGCCACCCCTTAGGCCCAGCATCCACCCGGTCCAATGGTCCCAGATAGGCCATCCAATCCCAGCCCCTTGCAAGAAGTAAAAAAGAAAATGTGTTATATCTAACCACTCTCCCCCCATGGTCCATCCTCTCCTCCATCACTCATATCACCCTCCCTTCCCCCATCCTTCTCTCCTTCTTGCTCCAGATGTCTATACCCCATTGAGTATATATGCTGTTTCCATTCCTAGCCACCTCTGATGAGAGTGAAGGTTCCCCTCATTCCCCCTTGCCTTCCCCCCTTCCATATCATTGCAATAGCTCATTATAATAAAGAAAAATCTTATTATATGAAATAACTTATCCTATTCCTCCTCTTCTTTTTTTTTCTCCCATTACATTTCCCTTTTATCTATTGACTCCGTTTTTTACACCATATTTTATCTTCAAATTCAGCTTTCTCCTGTGCTTCAACTATAAAAGCTCCTTCTACCTGCTCTGTTAATTGAGAAGGTTCATATGAGTATTATCAGTATCATTTTTCTATATGGGAATACATGAGTTCATCCTCATTAAGTCCCTCATATTTTCCCCTTCTTCTCCAATCTCTATGCTTCATCCGAGTCCTGTATCTGAAACCTTCTGTTCAGCTCTGGCCATTCCAACAGGAACATATGAAATTTCCCTGGTTCATTGAAAGTCCATCTTTTTCCCTGGAAGAGGACATTCAGCCTTGCTGGGTAGTTCATTCTTGGTTGCATTCTAAGCTCTTTTGCCTTCCAGAATATTATATTCCAAGCCCTACGCAGCTCTGGTCATTTCAACAGGAACATTTGAAATTCCCCTGGTTCATTGAAAGTCCATCTTTTCCCCTGGAAGAGGATGTTCAGTTTTGCTAGGTAGTTGATTCTCAGTTGCATTTCAAGCTCTTTTGTCTTTTAGAATATTATATTCCAAGCCCTACGAGTCCTTAATGTAGTTGCTGGTAAGTCCTGTGAGATCCTAACTGCAGCTCCACAGTATTTGAATTGTGTCCTTCTGGCTGCTTGTAATATTTTCTCTTTGACTTGGGAGCTCTGGAACTTGGCTATAATGTTCCTGGGGGTTGGTTTTTTGGATCTTTTTCCAGGGGAGATTGGTGGATTCTCTCAATTTCTATTTTGCCCTCTGCTTCTAGAATATTACAGCAATTTTCCTGTAGGATTTATTTAAAAATGAGGTCAAGGCTTTTTTCCTGATCATGACTTTCAGGTAACCCAATAATTTTTAAATTATCTTTCCTGAATCTTTCCCAGATCAGTTGTTTTTTCAATGAGATGTTTCACATTTTCTTCTAATTTTTCTTTCTTTTGGTGTTGAAATATTGTGTCTTGACTTCTTGTAAATCATCAGCTTCCTTTAGCTCCATTCTACATCTGAAGGATTTGTTTTCCTCAGAATTTTATTATCTCCTTTTCCATCTGGTCAATTCTGCTTTTTAAAGCATTCTTCTCCTCAATAACTTTTTGAACTGTTTTATCCATTTGACCTATGCTGGTTTTTAACATGTTATTTTCTTCAGCATTTTTTTGGATCTCTTTGACTAAGCTGCTGACCTCTTTTTCATGTTTTTCCTGCATCTCTCTCCTTTCTTTTCCCAATTTTTCTTCTATCTCCCTTACTTGATTTTCAAAATCTTTTTTGAGCTCTCTCATAGCCTGAGACCAACTTCCACTTTTCATGAAGTCTTTAGATGCAGGAGCTTGTACTTCCTCATCTTCAAATTGAGGAGGATTCTTGGAATCATAAACAAAGATTTTCTCGATGATGTTCCTCTTTTTTTCTCTGTTTACTCATTTCTCCAGCCTGTGCCTGGTTTGGGGGTGCTTCCTGAGCTTTTAAGTATTAGGACACCTTCTTTGGGACTCCCCACTAAGACCTTTATTCCTCCAAAGTCTTATGTTCTCTTGCCTGTGTTTTGATATGTAGATGACCACAGGTGCTCCCCTCTTCCCTGGAGCTGTGAGGAGGGCCCCTGCTATCTTAGTATGGAAGGTCAAACTGCAACCTGGATCTGAATGTGGGCAAAAAGCAGAGTCCTGCCCCAGGGAGAACAGAGAGATTTTCACAGTCTCCCCTGATCCTCTTACCGTCTGTGGGCTGTGCTCTGGCAGTGCAGGCTAGTTTCTCCCAATTCTCACTGCAGATTCTGTGGCTGGTGCTCCTTACTCCACACTCATTCTGGTGTAGCAGAGTTCTCTTATGGCCCCTTCAAGCTAATGTCAGTGAATCCTGGGCTGGGCTAGTCTGGGTTGCACTGTGGCTACACCTTTTTTCCAAACCCTGGTCCCGGTGAAACACACCTTTCCAGTGGAACTTCTAAGTTATCTTGGACTGGGAAAATGTATTACTCAGTCTTTCTGTGACTTCTACCTTTCTAAATTTTTTCTAGAGTCATTATTTGTTGGCTTTTGGAGTTTCTGGGAAATGCTGCCTTCACTCTGCCATCTTGGCTCCACCCCTATTTAAATTTTTTAAATGGAAAATGATATTTAATTGTGGAAGAAAAGAAAAATTTTTTATTAAACAAACAAAAGCAGTAGTCAAGGAAAAGAGATACTTGATTTCCTAAAATAAATTTATGCACAATAGTCAGCAAGCATTTATTTTTCTTTATTTTTTTCCAATTACATGTAAAGATAGTTTTCAACACTTTTTTTTAAAGGTTTTTGCAAGGCAAATGGGGTTAAGTGGCTTGCCCAAGGCCACACAGCTAGGTAATTATTAAGCGTCTGAGGCCAGATTTGAACTAGGTACTCCTGACGCCAGGGCCAGTACTCTATCCACCGCACCACCTAGCCACCCCTCAACATTCATTTTTATAAGATTTTGAGTTCCACATTTATCTCCTTCCCTTCCTTCCCTCACCCCCTCCCCTTGATAGTGAATAATTTTATATGTTATACATGTACAACTATGTTAAACATATTTCCATATTAGCCAAGTTGTGAAGAAGAATCAGAACAAAAGAAGAAAAACATAAAACAAAAAATAAATTTAAAATGTTGAAAATAGTATAGTTTGGTCTACATTCAGTCTCTAAAGTTCAGTCTCTGGATGTGAATTGTATTTTCCATCACAAGGCTTTTAGAATTGTCTTTGCATTAGTATTGCTGAGAAGACTAAAGTCTATCATAGGTGATTATTATGCAAAGTTACTTCTAAAGTATACAATGTTCTGGTTCTACTCAATTCACTCAGTATCACTTCATGAAAGTTTTTTCAGGCTTTTCTAAAATCCATTCACTTATGATTTCTTACAAAGCAATGGTATTCCATCACATTCATATGCCACAGTTTGGTCAACTGTTTCCCAATTAATGGATATCCCCTCAATTTCCACTTCTTTGCCACTACAAAAGAACTCTTTTAAATATTTTTTAATGATCTCTTTGGGAAATAGACTTAGTTGGCATATTTCAGCAAGCATTTATTGAGTGCCCAGGCTGTGGGGGATACAAAGACACAAATGAAATAGACTCCGGTCCCAAGGAATTTGCATTCTTTACAGGGAACAATGACTGCATATATACAATAAATTGAAAGGACAGCGGAAGGGATGTTGAGAGGATCAGAAAATACCTCATGTTCCAAAGGATCAGAATGGGGGAAATTATAGTAAAACAGAAGGAAAAAATTCAATATAGAAAATATAAGGAACCACTAACATTTTTAATTCTCTCTCTACAGTGAGTAAATGGACAAAGGATATGAACAGGTAATTTTCAAAAGAGGAAAGTGGCTGTTAATAATCACTTTAAGAAAAACAGCCCAGGGGGCAGCTAGGTGGTGGGGGGAGGCTAGGTGGCACGGTGGATAGAGCACTGACCCTGGAGTCAGGAGTACCTGGGTTCAAATTGGTCTCAGATGCTTGATAATTACCTAGCTGTGTGGACTTGGGCAAGCTACTTTAACCTCATTGCCTTGCAATAAACAAATAAATAAATGAAAACCAGACCATCTCATTGATACTTAAAGAGATGTAAATTTGAACAAGCAAAAAAGGGACATTTATTTACTTCTGGCAGAATTGTGAATTTGTAGTGTTTTAAGGCCTTTGGGGATTCTTTTTTTTTTAGATTAATTTGACAGTGTGTTGCATTGTCAAAAATAATCATACTCTTTGACTCAAAAATTCTATTGCTGGAAATAATTGGTTTGAGCTTTTTTTTTTATAAAAACTTTTTTAAAAGGCATTTGTAGCAAGCCTTATTTATATTTGCAAAAACTAGGAAATGTCTAGCAATAAGGACCTTATTACTTAAGTTATGATACAAAAATGTATACAAGGAAGAATCATATAGAGAGCAGGCCTTAGAGTCAGGAAGGCCTGCATTCTAATCCTGCCTCTGACAAATAACAGCTGTGTTATCAAGAGTAATTTGCCTCTTAGTGCACTGCCACCCCCTCCAATGCAACAACTCTAGTAAGTTGCTTATCTGCAAATGGAGAAAATATCTATAATGGAAGTTCTCCACAGATCCCCAAAAAGGATCATTAATGTTGAGGAATACTGAAAAGCAGCTTGGTGTGCTAAAAAGAGGAGCAGCCTTAGAGGCAAAAAAATTTGGGTTTAAGCCAAGTCTTCTGATACCTACTAGTCCTATGACCCTGTTCTTATCCATTCACTTCTCAAAATAGTTGTGTTCTGTTTGATAACAGTCAAGTAGACAACTATAATACAAGTTAGGTAAATATAGAAAATATTTTTTAAATCTGGAAAATTCTTCATAAAATAAGGTTATTAGTTTGGTTTTTCTTTGTCTAGCAGAAGCAAAATGAGAAGCATGCACCATAACCATATAGGAGGTAAAATGAATGACAGTGAATGGAAAAATACTTCTGGTTTTTTTTAAAAGGTTAATTCATGTTACATAAATGATGGATAACTTATGGATAGCTTTTTTTCTCCATTCATAGCCACAAAATGTCATAAAAAAAATAAATCCATGGTTTCAAACAGAAACAGGGTCACTAATCCACACATAAAGATGTGGATCACATGTTGACTTAGTTTTCAGATGTAATATTAAGTTTTATTATATTTCGGGCCATCTAGGTAGATAGAGCATTGGATAGAGCGCCAGACCTGGAGTCAAGAAGACTCCTTTTCCTGAGTTCAAATCTGGCTTCATTTATGAGCTATGTGACCCTGGGCTAGTCACTTGAACACTACTGTCTGCCTCCATTTTCTTATCAGTCAGTAAACATTTATTTAAATACCTAATACATACTGTACTAAGCAATGGGGAATATAAAAAGAGGCAAAACATAGCCCCTGCCCTCAAGGATCTTATAATCAAATGGGAGAAATAACAAGCAAATATATCTGTACAAACAAACTATATGTAAACTAAATAGTAAATAGATAAGAGAGTAGAGGCACTAGAATTAAGAGGGGGTGGGAAAGTTCCCATCCCATCCCCAGAGAGGATTATATTTTAGGTAGGACTTAAAGAAAGCTAGGGAAACTAGTAGGTAGAAATAAGAAGGGAGAACATTCCAGGCACAGGAAACAGAGAAAATGGCCAGAACAGAGAGAAGGAATGTCTTGTTCCTGGAATAGCAAGCAAGTCATTGTCACTGAATTGAAGAGAACATGGAAAGGAATAAAGTATATGAAGACTAGAAACATAAGAGCAGGAGAAGATTTGGGTGAGCTTTGAATATTTACAGAGAATTTTGTATTTGATCCTGAAGGTGATAGGGTCGCTGGAGTTTATTGAGCAGGGGATGTGACTGCAAAATGGGAATCAAAATAGCATCTACCTCACAAAGTTGTTAGGAGATATGCTGTTATGAGATATTTGTAATGGTGTTTAGTCCAATATTTGGCACATAGTAGACACTGAATAAATGTTTATCTTCCCTTTCTGGTCAAGAAGATTCCTTGGTACTTAGGACTGTGTCTGGCAAATAGTAAGGTATTTAATAAATGTTTATTGATTGATTTTTTCATTGCCAGGTTAGTATCTCACCAGGATCATTTAACCAGTTGATATTTCCTCAATATCATCAATGAGCAGTTATCATCTTTTATCTTTTTTTGAAAGAAAGATTTTCTTTATTTTGAGTTTTACAATTTTTCCCCTATTCTTGTTTCCCTCCCCCCACCCCCCCAGAGAAGGCAGTCTGTTAGTCTCTACATTGTTTCCATGGTATACATTGATCTAAGTTGAATGTGAAGAGAGAGAAATCATATCCTTAAGGAAGAAAAATAAAGTATAAGAGATAGCAAAATTACATAATAAGATAATGGGGAGGTTTTTTCCCCTAAATTGAAGGTAATAGTCTTTGGTCTTTGTTCAAACTCCACAGTTGTTTCTCTGGATACAGATGATATTCTTCATTGCAGACAGCCCCAAATTGTCCCTGATCATTGCACTGATGAAATGAGCAAGTGCATTATAGTTGATCATCACCCCCATGTTGCTGTTAGGGTGTACAATGTTCTTCTGGTTCTGCTCATCTCACTCAGTATCAGTTCATGCAAATCCTTCCAGGCTTCCCTGAATTCCCATCCCTCCTGGTTTCTAATAGAACAATAGTGTTCCATGACATACATACATACATACATATATATATATATATATATATATATATATATATATATATATATACACCACAGTTTGTTTAGCCATTCCCCAAATGAAGGACATTCACTTAATTTCCAATTCTTTGCCACCACAAACAGGTCTCCTATGAATATTTTTGTACAAGTGATGTTTTTACCCTTTTTTTAAATCATCTCTCAGGGTATAGACCCAGTAGTGGTATTGCTAGGTCAAAGAGTATGCACATTTTTGTTGCCCTTTGGGCATAATACCAAATTGTTCTCCAGAAAGGTTGGATGAGTTCACAGCTCCACCAACAATGTATTAGTGTCCCAGATTTCCCATATCCCTTTCAACATTGAACATTATCCTTTCTGATCATACTGGCCAGTCTGCATCTTTTATCTTTTACAAAGACATATTTATTGAGAAGATCTATTTAAAAAAAAAACAAGAATATATGGGAGCTAGGTGGTACAACGGATAGAGCACTGGTCCTGGATTCAACTGTACCTGAGTTCAAATCCAGTCTCAGACATTTAATAATTGTCTATTTGTGTGACCTTGGGCAAGTCACTTAATCCCATTTGCCTTAAATAAATAAAATTTAAAAAAAAATAGGAGTATGAATACATCCCCCAAGATTGAGGATACACTGTTTTACTGCCTCTCTCCCTGAGAAACATAGGTTCAAATCTAAAGTGTCAGTTACAAACATTCTCCCCAAATTCCCCAAATTCACATTAGATTATAGTACAGTCAATGGAAGAGTCAATCCTTTGCTTATAGGACACAGCTCCCAGGTTGATCCTTCTCTAGACAGGATCAAACAGACCACTCTACAGGACTGGTGTATTCCTGAGCTCCTAATTTCTCTTTTAGTTCTAAATTTATGATTCTGTAATCTTGAAACTTGGAAATGATATGCCATGTTTGCTCCCACTTTTGTTCATACTATTCCCGTCTATCAGAATGTCCTTCTTTCTTCCTATCCTATTTATCTAAATTCTCTCCATCCTTGAAAGTCCAAGGACAAGCCTACATTATCCATTAAGTCTTCCTTATCTCATCTAAAAATTTCAATCTCTTCCTTTTCAAAACAAATATAGTATTTAGAGATAGAACTTGTACAATCTATTCTTTAATTATGAGCTATCTTAGATTATTCTCCCAAATGTTTTATCTTTTTCAAACTAGTGCTTGTCATATACTTCTTTTATATCCCTTACAATATCTGCTACTCAATAAAAATATGTTGAATTCATTTTTCTAAAATCAATTTATTTTTTGAATAAAATTATTCTTTGTATTTGAGTGTAATATTACAACAAAACAGTGGATCTTCCATGTCACCAGAGAATGCTTTTGCAATAAAAACATAAAATCCCTAAAACAAAGAATGTAGAATATGATTAGTTCAGTTCTTGATGAACATACATTTTTCTAAAAAACTTTCATTCTCCAAACATTTTATGTCTGAAAAGACTGAGTAAACCATTTCAGTTCCAACTGAGATAATTATAAGTTTCTCAAACCCTAAATGCTGAAGCTATATCTTTGCATTCAGTGATCATAAATTTTATTTTAAAATAAATGTAGGCAATTGATCAGTTTGATGATAATACAATTCAATAAACTTTTTTCCTGGGGCTTTGATCTTTTTCTTTCTAGGGGAAAATGTGGCCATACCCAATAATAACTTTATTTGAAAGAATTAGGAGCTATCTATTGAGATATCAGTGATACCAGAAAAACTGGGGAATATCCAGTAACTCCACTAAAACTGGGGCCTTAGTTGTTGAGTTGGCCCATTCTGCTTTTTTCAAAGAGATCTTGAAAAATTTGGGCATAAACCAGAGAGCCAAAGAGTTAAAGTTCAGAAATGGAAGGGGGGGGGGAGAAGGAGGCAGTGTAGGAACATAGCTGCCATACTATCAGGAGATTCTAATGTTTGCCTTGGGGCAGGAGCACATGAGAGTTACAAGTGCTCTCAACCATGAATATGGAAATGAAGGGAAGAGATCCTCTACTGCCCAAATAATTCAGGAAATAGAGTAGGACAAAGTCAAAATCATTTATTCTAGCATATCATGACAGTCCTTTACTGCTTTTTTTCAGTTCCATATGCATGATACTCTCCTTCCTAAGAGTGTAACCAAGAATTCTCCTTTGTCTTTCCTATATAACTGAGTTTTTTTTAATACACCAGAAACTCAACATGATTCAGGAGATCAACTCTTGAGTCGATCATGAACCCATGACACTGGGTGGCACACAATAGTGGAAGGTTAAGGTTCAGAAATCCCTACCATTCAGATTCTTGATACCTCTCTAAAAGGCTACTATCTCTTCAGGGGAAGGCCAAAAGGTTACCCTTTTGCCTCTTCCTTGGCTGCAGCTAGGGATGTAAGGTCCAGGAATTTTCTCTAGAGATTTGGGTTAGAGAACTTACAATTTACAATTCTCCCCCAAGGCTGTTATAATTGAATAATGTGGAAAATGGGGGGGTTATGTATTTCTTGCCATTTTCTTTTCATTAATTCATTGGAATTTCAAAACATTAGGAATAATTTATGACTAAAGAGCCAGAAATTTAAGAAAATTTCCATTCTTCACAGAGAAAACAACTTAAGTAAGAAATATATGATGTTATTTAGTCTAACCATATATATAGATAGATAGATAGATATAAGCATCCTCATTCATATATAGTATGATTTCAGATTATATGTTTCTTGCTTAATATAGTTATACATGTAAAACCTATATCAGATTATTCATTGACAAGGGGAGGTGGAAGGAAAGGAGGGAGAAATCTTACAAAAATCTTACCAAAAAATGAATGTTAAAAACATTGGAATAATAAATAAATTAATTTAATTTTTTAAAAAATGTTGTATATTTCTCCCCAGAAGTGTAAGCTTCACAGTCCATGTCTGATAATAACATCTTTTATATTCACACATATACACACACACAAGAACTTTATTTAACTTGGTGTGCTTTTTCATTAGACTAAACAATAAAAAATACATTTGGGATCACATTCAGTTATAGAAAATGAACTTTGGGCTATTTTAATCTCAAAATAATTGGATATGATGTATGATTTGAATGCATACCTGAATAATTTTTAGTTGGAAGAAAAAATACATCATAAAAAAACTTTCCGAACACTAGTTTCTCCCTTTGTTTTCCAAATCTCAAGAAGTTAAGTAAAGATTGTTTATAGACAACAACTAGTTTGAACTCCATCCATGATGACTCTGTCTCTATCACTTCACCTACAATATCAGAACTATCAAACCACCTCACTCTGGAATGATGTCCAAACCAGATTAAAATGTAATTAGTTAATATTAATCAAAAAAATAGACATAAAACAGAACTTAGATAATGTGGTTTTCTAAGTCAATATGTGGCCCACAAGGATCCTTACAAATGGTTTGATAACACTGCATCTGTGTAGCTAATAACACCACAAGCTAATTTTTGAACATTAGTCTTTAGTGATCTTTTAGGAGGGCTAAATTAATTCTTGGGAATAATTTTTAACACATTATTTCAGTAGATTAGTAAATCATGAAATCTGTTTTGAAAATTACCGTAGGAAACTTTTGCATCGAGAAGGAAAATGGCACTGTTGTATTGATGGTCTCTAAAAAACAAAAAACATTTTTATTAATAAACAACATGTCTCCCCCCTAGAGAAAAGTTAACTGATCTAATAAGTTTTATATCTTTTAAACTGTAATGTTGGGGTGGCTAGGTGGCATAGTGGATAAAGTACCGGCCTTGGAGTCAGGAGTACCTGGGTTCAAATCCGATCTCAGACACTTAATAATTACCTAGCTGTGTGGCCTTGGGCAAGCCACTTAACCCCATTTGTCTTGCAAAAACCTAAAAAAACAAAAAAAAAACTGTAATGTTCTCCTCACTGGTTTCTCCACCTCCACAAAATTCCCCTCTTCAATCCATCCATCTCAGAGATGCAAAATAATTTGTCTGATGGACAAGATAAATTTGCTTATGCACAGGTAAGATCAACCAAAAACTGACTCCCCAATGCCCACACAAACAGGAATCACAGGTTCTTTGTACCCTGATCTCATGAAATTTTCTTTCACCTCTGTACTTTTTCAGGTGGTTCTTTTCTTTCTCCACCTGCATTTACTAAAACCCTCCTCTTCCCTCAACAATCAGCTTTCCATTTCAACCAATCAATCAGCAAATATTTATTAAGCACTTTTTTTGTGCAAGGCAAGGAAACAATCCCTATCTTTTTTTTTTTAGGTTTTTTCAAGGCAAATGGGGTTAAGTGGCTTGCCCAAGGCCACACAGCTAGGTAATTATTAAGTGTCTGAGACCGGATTTGAACCCAGGTACTCCTGACTCCAGGGCCGATGCTCTATCCACTGTGCCACCTAGCCACCCCAACAAGTCCTATCTTTGATGTTTAGATTCTAAAGGGGGGAACTGTATGTACATTAAAAGGTATGTAGAAGATATTTCTTGCTAGAGATAATGAATGCTTACAGGAGGAGGCATTTGAGCTGTCTTAAGACAGGGATTCTAAGAGGTGTTGGTAAGAAGGGAGAGCATTCCAGACATGGGTGATATCTTTTACAAAAGCACAGAGAAGGAATATGAAAATTTTCATAAAGTACTTCTCTCCCCCTGGTAACTAGGTGATATTATTATCTTCACTTTACAGTGAGAAACTGGGGCAGAAAGGGGGTTAAGTGACACACAGATGGTAAATGTCCGAGACTAGTTTGAACTCAGATTTTCTTGACTCCAGATCCTTGATTCTATCATTTACCTTTCCCATGAGTTCCTCTTACCACTTCCTTTCAAAGAGATTAAAGACCCAGAGTGGAAAATAAGATGTGTATGTAAGCCTTTCTGACATGGCCAATGCAGAAATCTGATTTGCTTGACTATGTATATTAGGTATTCTGGAATAAATCCATGAGCATGAATAAAACCATGGAGATACCAAGGCCTCAAATCTTCTTCTGAGCGATAAGAATCCAGGCCAGGTATATTTAATATAGTATGACTTTGATTACCAATAACAATAATGTTTGTCCTTTGTTCTCAAAGAAGACCACAACATCAGGGAGGTGATGCAAAGACAGGCACATGAATTGGATTTGAGTGAGGGGGTAGAGTGTGCTAAGTCACCAACTTCACTTTATCCTCCAGAGCCATCTGGGTTCAGAGACCAGATATGAATCAGGACAACTGGAGATGGTCCTGGATGTGAGGCAATCAGGATAAAATTACTTGCCCAAGGTTACAGAGCTAGTAAGTGGGAAGTCTTTGAGGCTGAATTTGAACTTCCCATCCTCCTGACTCCAAGGCCAATGCTCTATCCACTACACCACCTAGCTGCCCTATATTGACCAGAAGGAGTTCATAAATAATACAAAGAAGCCACTAAAAGATACCATGTTGAAATCATTGAATATGCAAGTATTGATGTACATAAGGGTCTGGCACTATCAAGATGGGGTGACTTGGAAATACTAGGTTATTACATGAAAGGTCTTAAGTACATTAGAGATTCCAAAATTAGGTAAAATTTGCAAATTTGATGGAATTATGCTTTCCTAAGAAAAATAAGCCAGACAAAATTGCTAAGTATATGGAAGAAGTGAAAGTACCAGACTACACAGAAAAAGTTCATTATTAGTATTCTCAAGAAATTCTTTTGCAAGGATTAAAGGCTGCAGAAATAAGAATGATGGCAAATTGGATTTGTATATCTTTGAAAATGGAGTTTGAAAACAAAAATAAGTCCAAAGAAGAGAAAGAAAAAGATAGAATAAAGCCCAGAATCAGGTGCTAAAGATATGGAGTTTCACATCAAAATATATTGGAGGGATCTCAACTCATTCAAGAACTAGAGTCCTGAAGCAGAATGAAAACAATAAACTCATACAGGAAATTTGCTTCTTTTCTCCTTTCTTGAATTGTGTTCAATTTTCATATGAATCTTGGAAGGAAGGGTGGTGAAAATATTTTTAAATTCTTGTGTCTTTGAAAATTTTTGTAATAAATACTTTCAAAAATTAATAGGAACAGACCCAACAGAGCAACAGAGTAAAAAGTAACTGAAGGGGAAAGAAGAGGAAGAGAAGAAAGATTTTTTTTTCAGATTGAAAAAATTAAAATTTAATTTTAAAAAATAGGAAAAGTGGAGAATAATCTTCAATGAGGTATGCCAAGGTGAAAACAACCAACTCTGGGATCCCCTTTTTGTGTGTGTCATAGTTTCTCAATGATTCATCTACTATAATTATCTTATATATCACTCCACTTCTCTCCACTCATATAGCCATCACTAGTTCAGACCTTCATTACCATTCTCTTGAAATACTGCAATACTTTTTTTTAGATTTTTTTTTTTTTGCAAGGCAGTGGGGTTAAGTGGCTTGCCCAAGACCACACAGCTAGGCAATTATTAAGTGTCTGAGGCTGGATTTGAACTCAGGTACTCCTGACTCCAGTGCTGGTGCTCTATCCACTGCACCACCTAGCTGCCCCTGCAATATCTTTTTAATTGGATCTCCCTTCTTCAAGTATCTCCCTACTACTCATCCTCCACTCAGCAGCCAAAGTGATTTTTCCTTAAGCACAGATTTACACTCAGTAAACTGTAGAAGTTCCCTATTACCTTATCAAGAGTTATGATTTTGATATATTGATTAATACGATTTGTATAATGAATTTAATAGTAATAATAATTTAGTTTCTAGAGATCTTTTTCACAGGCAGGCTCTGGCCCTAGGAAACAGTAAGAACAAAGTAGCCAGAGTAATTTTTAATCATAACAAGTCCTGAATTTTTCCACTGATCTGTACTTATCTGAGTTAAGTAGAATAATGGGGTAACCCCAAGACTATGCAATCAGCATAACCATTCCCATAAGATATGAGGATGCCTGTGTTGTCCTACTTGGATGGTCACTAGATGTCACAGCCTGAAGTCAGAAGCACCTGAGTTTAAATCCAGCTTCTGACACTTGACTCTTACAAGCTGTGTGACCTTGGGCAAGGCACTTAACCCTGATTGCCTCCCATCCAGGGCCATCTCCAGTCATCCAGATTCATATCTGGCCACTGGAGGAGGATGTGAGACTGGTGACTTAGCACAGCCTCCCCTCACTCAAATCCAATTCATGTGCTTGTCACAGCAATACCTCCCTGATGTCACGGTCTTCTTTGAGAAGGAATTATTGTCCTGCCCAGTGGGCTTGTCCTAGAAAGATCACTCAAGCCCCAAAAGTGACTGCTTTATGATCTGTCTTCTCCCTCCCTTTCCCATTTATGATTTTATAGATATATAGGTATAGATAGATATAGATATAGATTAGATATAGATATAGATATAGATAGATATGATATAGATATAGAGACAGAGACAGAGAGATAGAGATAGATAGAGAGATAGAGATAGAGATAGAGATAGAGATAGAGATAGAGATAGAAATAGAGATAGAGATAGAGATAGAGATAGAGATAGAGATAGAGATAGAAATAGAGATAGAGATTTTTTTTCTGCCAGAACTTCAAGGTGGAGCTCCAAGGAAGGAGTAATCTCATGATTTGCAATAAACCCCTACTTGTTTACTAGTACTCTCTCTGACCTGCACTGACATACCCAGGCAGGCTCAGTAAAAATTTGATTAACAACCTCCATAAATTACAGTCTTAGAGACCTTATCTGGATCACAGAGAGGGTAAGTAACTGACTCACAGCCTTATTGATAGTGTGTAACAGAGGAACACTTGAACCCAGATCTTCTTGACTTCAACGATGGCATTCTTATCAACTATATCATCTTTTATTTCATAGGAATTTTATTGGGCAGATGCATTGTACCTTGGTTAGAGCACTAGGCCTGGAGTCAGTAAGACCTGAGTTCAAATGCAACTTCAGACACTAGCTGTGTCACCTAGATTCTGTTTGCCTCCATTTCTTCAGCTTTAAAATGAAGATAATAATAGTACCTACTGCCAGGGTTGTTTGGGATGATTAAATAAGATAACATGTGTAAAGTGTTCGAAACATAGTAAATGTTGTATAAATGCTAGTTATTACTATGTATTGTGTATTGCTTTTATTGTTTATACCAAGAGTAAAATACTATAATTGAAAAGAGGACTACAATGCAATTATGTTTATGTTTTAATTGTGGGATAAATTGTAATAATAATGTTTGTCCTTCATTTACGAAGACCATGACATCAAGGAGATGCAATGACAAGCACATGAATTGGATTTGAGTGAGGAGGTGCTGTGCTAAGTCCCCAGCCTCACTTTCTCCTCCAGAACCAACTGGGTCCAATGGGCAGATATGGATCAGGATGCCTGGAGATGACCCTGGATACAAGGCAATCATGGTTAAGTGATTTGCCAAAGGTCACACAGCTATAAGTGGCAAATGTCTAAGGCTGGATTCGAACTTCTGTCTTCCTGACTCCAAGGCCAGTGCTCTATCCACTGCACCCCCTAGATGCCCATGGGATAAACTATAGCCATTTCAATAATCCCAAGATTAAACCCAATAAACAAGCTTAAAATATTGTCAACCACTTAGGAAAGAAATTTAAAAGTATCATATAGTCTAACCCCTCCCCCAAAAAATTCAGTACAGGAAAATCTTGAAAGAGCTTACTTCATATAATTAAAGAATCTATATGTATATAAAAACATACATACATATGCACTTGTCATATTAAAATCTCATCATTTGTGATTCTCTCTCTCTCTACATATATATATTTATACATATATATATATATATATATAGAATGTATGCATAAATCATGATGAGTCCTGCATTTTCCCCTAACTTGTAATTGCCTGTGTTAAATGAAATAACTTGTACTGTAAACAGAATAATGGGGTACCATTTATATACTTTTTCTAGTATGAATGCCTCTATAATATTATTGACTTTAAAAAATTACCACACCCTTGCAAGGTTTTAGATAACTAAGACCTGGCAAAAGCTAATGTTTAACAGATTCTATGAATCAAAAAATATGAGATAGTCATCTATTTAGGTAGAGCTACCATATTTTCCCATGTATAAGATGCACCTTAATTTTGGGGGTTGGAAATATTTTTAGAAATGTATTACATAAAGTTATTGAACTCAAATTTTATTCATCATAAAATTCATACAACTCCTCATCACTGTCAAAACTCCCATCTATTAGCTTTTCTTTATCTGTGTATGACAAATCTCTGTCTGAGGAGAAGCTCTGACTGCTCTCCTGCCTGGGCTCCAGTCTGGGGTTGACCACAAGCACTTCCTGGGCAAGTCTGGTGCATGGATGCATGCTTAGTCCATTCCATTTCATGAACCTGAAGCACCAGTTGTGTCCTCCTTTGAAATCAGTCACTTCTTCATCAGCAATTCTTTCCTTCTGCTAAACCAACCTTGCCAACACAGGAATTCCACTTGCCCTTTGCTCTTCAATCCAGCTCTTCAATTCTCTCTCTCTAGATCAGGCCATTTGGCTGACTTGCTTCTCCTGGCCTTCTTCTGCTGAGGCATTTTTCAGTAGGGTTTCCTCTTCCCGTAGCCAGTCTTGGTTTCTTTTCTCAGTTGGAGGAATACCAAAATGAAAATAAGCAGCACAATTTCCATTCACATTTGCAAACTGGATCACTTTAACTTGAATTCAGAACTGTCTGAAAATCTTTTCTGAGCTATTTCTGGGCAAAACGTAACCTAATATACTAGTAACAAATGCAAAACAATAAGTGCAAAGAAAACAAGCCCCCAAAAAATGAGAAATGAAAATAAAAGAATTTTCAACCACTGTATAAGATGCTCCCAGTTTTTAAATCCCACATTTTTCAAAAAAGGGAACATCTTACACATGGGAAAATACAGTAAATCCTTCACTTCATAGAAGGGAGAATAATGGGATTTTTTCCCCATTACCCTCTTTTCTTCCTCTATCCATTGGCATGATGTCTAATAGCAAAACTACCTGGCCAGCAATAGCGACCTGATTCAGTATTTATAGAATAAGTTCAGGGAATTTGAGGCTCATTGGAGCCAAAATAACACAGCTAGATTGTAATGGAATATTATTGTTCCATATGAAATGATGAGCAAGCAGGTTTCAGAAAAACCTGGAAAGACTCACATGAACTGAACTAGGTGAAGTGAGCAAAACCAGAAGAACATTATACTCAGTAACAACATTACAGAAATGATAGATTTAGCTCTTCTCAGCAATACAATGATCCAAGATAATTCCAAAAGACTCATGATGTAAAGCTAACCACATCCAAAGAAGGAATTATGGAGTCTGAACATAGATAGAAGCATACTTATAGTTTTTCCTTTCTCATGATTTTCCCTTTTATTCTTATTTTTCTTTCACAGATTAACTAATGTGGAAATATATATCTTAGGTTTTTGCAAGGCAAACAGGGTTAAATGGCTTGCCCAAGGCCACACAGCTAGGTAATTATTAAGTGTCTGAGACTTGATTTGAACCCAGGTACTCCTGACTCCAAGGCTGGTGCTTTATCTACTATACCATCTAGCCACCCCCTAATGTGGAAATATATTTAACATGATTGTGCATATATAACCTATTTCAGATTCCTTGTAGTCTTGGGAAAAAGGGAGAGTAGAAAGGAAAACTATCTTTACATGTATTTGGAAAAGAAATAAAATATTATTAAGAAAATTAAATCTCCATTGAGAAACAGATACTTGAGGCTGAAAGCAGCTTCAAGGAGTGTGACTCCTGGAAGGAGAGAGGAGAGCTATTCATGAGCTAGCCAAAGCTAGTTCTCTCAAGGTTTTAACTGGAGGGAAGACCATACTTGGAGATCCAACAAAGGGAGCCAATCAGAAGAAACAGTCTTGGGGAAACTTTATAAAAATTTCACTGGAGAGACTGTTCTTTGATGCCTAATAGTATCAAAACAATGAGCAGTTAGTTTCAAGTGTATGTTTATGGTCACTCTTCCCACAGTACATTCATAGGAGAATGTGTACCCTTGTGTTCATGAGTTGAGCTACTATTCTTACCATTCCCTTCTAGTAAGTGTCTTTGTTAAAAATTAATATACCAGCTGACAATCTTAAGGAGAAGCACACTGGTAGAGACTCATAAACATTTAGTTTTATTTTTTGAATGTTATTTTCTTTTATTTTTCAATTCCATGCAAAGATAGTTTTAAAGGGGCGGCTAGGTGGTGCAGTGAATAGAGCATGGGCCCTGAAATCAGGAGTACCTGAGTTCAAATCCGGCCTCAGAAACATAATAATTACCTAGCTGTATGATCTTGGGCATGCCACTTAACCCCATTTGCCTTGCAAAAAAAAAAAAAAAAAGATAGCTTTCAACATTCATCTTCTTGTTATCTTCTGAGTATCACATTTTTCTACCTCCTTCCTTTCCTCTGTCCTCCCCATGAAAATGAGTAATCTGATATATTATACATGTACAATCATGTTAAACATATTTCCATATGAGTCATGCTGTGAAAGAAGACTCAGACCTAAAGGGGAAAAAATGAGAAAAGGGGGGAAACAAGCTTTAAAAAAGTACAAATAGAAGCTTTGATCTGCATTCAGACTTAAGAATTTCTTCTCTACGGGCAGATGGCATTTTCCATCACAAATCTTTTGGAATTGTCCTTGATCATTGAATTGCTGACAGGGTCCATTATAGTTGATCATCACACAATGTTGTTGTTAAAATATACTGTTTCCCCAGTTCTGCTCACTTCACTCAGCATCAGTTCAAGAAAGTCTTTCCAAGCTTTTCTGACATCCTCCCACTCATGATTTCCTTCAGAACAATAGTACCCCATCACATTCATATGCCAAAAGTTGTTCCACAAATGATAGGCATCCCCTCATTTTCCAATTCTTTACCACTACAAAAAGTTTGTAAATGTGAATCTTTTCCTCTTTTTTATGATCTTTTTAGGATACAGACCTAATAATGGTATTGCTGGAACAAGGGTATGAACAGTTTTAGTACGTTTTGAGGATAGTTCCAAATGAGCATTAGTTTTAGAAGGACAATCCCATAAGGTACTCAAATTGCAAAATAAGTACAAGTTGGGGGCAGGATATAAATATGTATTTGTATGTGTGTGTGTGTGTGTGTGTGTGTGTGTGTGTGTGTGTACACTAAAGAGTGCTGGACCTAGAGTTAAGAAGATTCCACTTCATGAATTCAAATTCAGCTTCAGACACTTACAAGCTATGTGATCATGGGCAAGTCATTTAACCCTGTTTGCCTTAGTTTCCTCATCTGCAAAAATGATTTGGAGAAGGAAATGGCAAACCACTCCAGTATCTTTGCCAAAAAAAGACCTCAAATGAATTCATAAAGTGTTGAACACATCTAAATGAATATATGTGTATATATATATATATGCACATATGCATGTTTGCATATACACATAATAAATTACTATATATACTGTACATGTGTACTATATACATGTATAAATATACATCGTAGGTTGTATTATTCTCTTGAGTAGTAACTATGTCTGAATTCCATATTCTTTTTAAAATTACATTCTTAAATTTAAATGTTCCAAAATATTGTTTTGCTCATTTCTAAGGGCTATGTGCTTTGATAGATCCATGATAACATTTATATATTCACACAGACACATAAAGACACATATATAAACAACTTTCAGACTTGTCCTATCTTTGGGGGAAGAAATTCAGAAAGAGATGATATAAATAGAGATGATATCAATGCAGGTTTAGCTGTATAGGCAGATGATGTTGATATAGATAAGGAGAGAGAGAGAGAGAGATGAAAATTTTGAGATAGAAACAGATAAAATATAGAAAGATATATTATAGATATAGTTCTTGATAGTCCAGATCCTTGATTTCATCAGAGGAATTAGCTGCCTATACTAGTTCAGATCAGCAACTGCCCACCTATTTACAGTCTTATAAAGCTACTCAAGATGCAGAAAGATTATAATGACTTGTGTAGGGTCACTCAGTAGATATGAAAGATAGAACTTGTATCCATGTTGTCCTATCTTCAAAGTTGGCTGTCTAGATCCAAAAAATAAATGCCTCATATAGTAAAAATAAAATGAAAGAAATGCTTACCTCCCTTTAAAGCTCTGCAGAATGAGTAATTAGCCTCCATCCCATGGCATATGATTTCTTTTCGCAATGGTAATATTAGAGCTGATTTAAATTCTGCATAAATACTAAAATACAGGTCTTTCATGTTTCTCCCTAAAAAAAAAATTCTATTATTCTATTATCACACACTACTTAGAAATGAAAAAATATACATTAAATGCTAATAGATTGAAGAAAAATATTAGGACAAAGAGAATAAAGAAGAAATATATCTTTAGCTAGATTTTTATCTAAAAATTATTTCAAAAAATTAAATTTTAATTACTGGAAATTTCAAAAATTATTTACAACCATTCTTTTAAGACAGCTTTGTTATGAACCAAACAAATGTGAATATTTCCATTAGCAACAAACAAAAAGACTATTATATATGAAATCATGAATCTCTCTTATATATAGCTTGGTTTTGACTTCCAGAAAATGGGGGGTAATAATGTTTCAATTTAATATGATTCTTTATAATAATGTTACATGTTGAGGAATTTTTTTCAATGTATTTTATCATGTTTCTTTATTGTTTGCTATACTTGACTGATTTTGTACTCATGCAGACTACACTGCAAATTTATTTCACCTAATAAACTGAAAATTAATATTTATAAGGAGGAGGTGATAATCCTTATACTACCTGAAGTAACTGTCTTATACTACCTCCTTCTCAAAGTCTTTCTTTCTTCTTCCTAGGGATAATACTGCTCTGTATCTGTGTGTTCTTCTGAACTTCCTTCTGCTATCTTCTGTATATTTTTTTAAATAGTTCATTAGTGCTCTCCTTTTTTTTTCTGTTTTTCTTTGGGGAGAGGGAAGAAGAAGAGGAATATCACTTTCTCTCCTTTCTCATTATTCTCCATAAAAAAAGTAGAAGTCCTGTCTTATAGTGAATAGGTATAGTCAAGCAAAATTTATTCATGCTTTTACTCTATTAGAAAATAGATCTCATTCTGCACTTCTAGTCCATCATTCTTTTGCCAAAAGGTGGGAATCAGAAGTTATCATCGGGGTGGCTAGGTGGCGCAGTGGATAGAGCACTGGCCTTGGAGTCAGGAGTACCTGAGCTCAAATCCAGCTTCAGACACTTAATAATTGCCTAACTGTGTGGCTTTGGGCAAGTCACTTAACTCCATTGCCTTGAAAAAACTTAAAAAAAAAGTTATCATCAATCTTCTAAAGTCATGATTTGTCATTGCAATAATCAGAGTCCTTATGTCTTTCAGAGTTGTTTTCTTTTATAATTTGAGTTATAAATTTTTCCCTAAGGACTTTTTCAACTACATCTCAAAAGTTTTGGTATGTCATCTCATTATTTTCTTACTTTGATGAAATTATTGTTTCTATGATTCTAATCTTTGACACACAGATGTTTTTTAAATTTAATTCCCTTCTTCAAATACATTTTATTGAATTTTATTGCCTTTATGGTCAGCAAAGTATAAGCCTAATATATTTATAATGATATTTATGTAGCTAAGAAATTTATACTGCAGCAAATGGCCAATTTTTGTGAAAGTCCATGTAGAGTTAAAAAAAATAGGCATACTCCTGTTCTATGTCTTTTTAATAGCAAAGTGGATAGAGAACTGGAATCAAAGTCAGAAAGATTTGAGTTGAAGTCCTACCTCTAACAACACATAACTGTATTTCCCTGGGCAAGTAGTTTAACCCTTCATTAAAAGAATTTCCTTATCTATGAGTTCTCTTTATAAAATAATGTCAAATGCCTATTCTTATTCCTATCAGTCAATCTCCAAAGATCTCTAATAAATTAATTTTATAAGATTCATTCATAAATTTAACTTATTTCTTGTTTTTCTTTTTGTTAGATTTGTCTAGCTCGAAGAGAAGCTACTATGATCCCCAATCTATTTCTTGTAATTCAATTAACTTTTCATTTAAATGCCATGCCAATTCAATGCATATATATTAGGTATTGATATCATTTCATTATCTGTGGTGAATATATATATATTGCTTTTTAAAATTTGCCTTAAGTCTAATGAACTCTTCTCTAAATCTTCACTATAACCATGTAATTTTTATTTCATGTGTTTCTTGTAATCAGTGTTAAATTATGCTTTCTACCCTTGTTGTCCTCCTGCAGGCTTGAGACTGAGTTGGGCTCAGGTGGGAAACGCTAGGAACCTACTTCTAAGGGAAAATAGTCTGTATTCCCCTACCAGGTGATTAAGACTGTGTAGCTGGAATAGTCTGCATCTTCACTACATATTGACTTGTCTTATACAATATACAACCAGCGGCCAGTTACTGTCCATGACAAACTCTAAGTGCTTATGATAGAATAAATTGTTTTTCTACCAAAACCCCTTCCAAAAAATACATACTGAGTCAGGGTTTTGTTGATTTCATTTTCCTTTTAATTTTTACAGGCAGGGATCTCTGGGCCCAAAAGCTCAAACCATGGTAACCTTAGAGACAAGATCTCAAGTCAGATTTTACTGCCAGCCTAGTAAGGAAACTCAAAGAGGTCAGAGTACTGGAACTTGATTCTAGGACTTGGTGGATCTGATGCTATAGGGACTAAGTTAAATTGTAAACTGATTCTATAGTAACTAAGCTAAACTATAAACCTAATATCTCTCCATTCCCCAGAGACTAAAGTATAAGGGAGGATTACCTCCCAGATATGGGGGGAAGGGGGAAGAGGTTTGTTATCTATGTTCTTACCTTTAAAGAAAACATTCCTTTATAAAAGCTAATATAATTGAGTGATCAAATGAAACTAGGGTGCTGTGAACCCCTAAAACTGGAGAACACAGTTAATGATGACTTGAACCAATGGTAGATTAGATACCTCCAAATTTTGAATACCTAAGTACCCTAAAGAAACTCTCTCTCTCTCTCTCTCTCTGACTACCATTAATAATCTAGAATAATCTAATATTTTACTAAGGATCAGTTACTCAACTAGTATCAATGGCAAAAGGGCAAAAATCTTCCTCTTTTCTATACAGTCTATATAGTTTTAGAATTGTTGTACTCTGGACATCTATTTATTTTTCAGTCTGAGTACCCAGAATTTCTAGATCATCTAGCAAAATAATATTATTATTAATAACAACAATTCTAGTTATCATTTAAATAGTGCTTTAAGATTTGCAAAGTGATTTACAAATAAAATATATGTCTTAAACACATTTGGTGCATCCTTCAAGGATCCATGATTATATAACTAGACCCAGTCCCTCAACTGGTACAACTTGGTACAACTTGCTGACTATCTCTCCCTAAGTAAAATTCTTTATCAATTGCTGAGTCCCTCAGAATTTATAATACTGGAAAACAATCTCCTCGTGATGAGCTACTCTGAACTGAGGCAGGTTCACAGATGTCAAGCCCATTTCCAGGAACAAACTTGAAGGCCTTCTAGCTTGGTAAAACTATCCAGAGCTTGTATTCTGCCAGTATAACTTTCAAGAACCCAGGCTAAGCTCCATTCAATGAAATGGCATCAGAGGAAGTTCAGAATGGAGGAACCAATTATCCAAGTACAATAAAAAAAAAGGATTTTAATAACAATAAGCAAAAAGAAGAATATGAAGGGTCTTATACCTTGAAGACCTTGACTGAAAGATCAATATTGTTAAAAATGAGTAATTTGCTTAAGGAAGCATAAAAATATTAACAAATTTTGGCAGTATTCCTGTGAAGGAATTATTTATCTTCTCAAGAGGAAATTCAAAAATAGTATCAAATAACTGACCCATCTATCAAATATATAGTCAGTTTTTTTGTCTGGGATTATAGTAGATTTAATTTGTTGTTATACCTGGGTTCTCAGAATACTCTCTTATTCTCATTCAGCTAATATTTATTTCCTATTTAGATATGAAAAGTTAATGATTTCCAGTCTCTTAGGCACTGCATGAAGATACAAGCAAAGTGAAACTGGTTAGTGAGAGAAACCAATATAAATACTTATTCCCTTCTATTCCCTACCTCTAAGACATTGTCTCTAGAACTTCAATAATAGCCATCACCAGAAGTAATTGTTGTTTTCACTAACCTGACCACATTTGATAACAAGAAAAATACAGAATGATTTCTTTTATCAGTATTATCACCCTGCTTCTTCTATTTACTTTTTTTTTTCTGTTATTGGAAGCAACCTCAGCATTCAACTAGTCCAACCTATAAATGAAAGCTAGATCACAATCAGCACATAAATAATAAATCTAGTGATGTATTCACATATATTTGAATTCATACCAATGGAAATTATTATTATGTAAAATGTGGACATGGTTCCAGCCAAGTGGTAATAGTGTGAATTCAAATAATTTAACCACTTCATGGGATTCCTAATTCACACTGATTGAGAATTGTATAAATCACTAACAAATAATTAACTGATTGTTGTTTGAATTCTTTCAAAGAGATTTCCAACAACCTTCCATGAAAGTTCATTCCACTTTCAGATAGTTCTACTTTATTAGGAAGTTTTTCCTGACACCAGGCTGAAATTTACCTCTCTGTAACTTCTATCCATTGCTTCTGGTTCTGCCTATTACTCCTAGCAACTAAAAAGAACAAGTCTAATCTCTCTTTCACATAGCCATTTAAATACTTGAAGATAGTTATTGTGTTCTAAGAATCTTCCCTTCCCCAGGCTAAACATGCTCCAGTCCTTTAATTAATCATCATATGCCATGAATTTGAAGCTTTTCACTATCCTGGTTCCCCTTTTCTGGGGAACTTATATATATATTCTTCAACTTATAAATATGCTTCTTTAGTTGAAAGTCTGATGATAGCAGAGTAGAGTGGAGCCATCACCTTCCTGTTCTTGAAATCTATACTCTTTTTTGATATGGTCCAAAAATCACATTTGGTTTTTTTGAATGTCATCTCACTGCTGACTCACATTGATCTTGAAGTCCACTAAAACCTCCAGGTCTTTTTGAAAACAAGTGCTATTTAATTATGCCTTCCCCTTCTTGTATTTGTAAAATTGATTATACCCCAAAAATAGGACTACTGAACCATCTCTTCCAAATTTCATCTCATTAGATTCAGTCTAATGCTGTCAAGCATGTCATCCATTGAATATGCCCTCCCAGCTTGATGTCATTGGCAAATTTGACTGAGCATACAATCTATATTTTTATCCAAGTTATCGATAAAAATATTAAACAGAACAGGACCAACCAGAAAACCCAGGGTACTCCACTGGTGGCCTTCTACTATCTTGACATTAAACCAACTACTCTTTCAGTACAGCCATCCAATCAGTTGGGAATCCATTTATTTGACTTATTATGAAGTCCTATCCTATCCATAAGAATAGTATGAGATTAAATCAAAAGCTTTGCCAAATCTAGACAAACTAAATCAACAATATTCCTCTCATCCTACTAACTTAGTAATACTGTTAAAAAAAATGAAAAGATAGTCTTAAATGGCCTATTACTGATAAAAATCATGTTGGATCTCTATAATCACCACTGTCCTTTCTAGATATGTACTACCTATTTCTTTAATGATCCATTCTAGAATTTCTCCAGGAATCAAAGAGTTCACAGGCCTATTGTTTCCAGACTATCATCCCTTTCCTTTAAAGAAAGAAATTGGGTAAAGGAAACATCTTAGGTCTAGATAAGTCTTAGGATAAAGTTTAAGGTTGTCAAAGAGACATAAGGTCTGGGACCCTATAGGACCATCCCACATAACCTGGTGTACTTTCATTTTTTTTCTTTCATCTAAATTAGTAGGATGAAAGTCCAACTTTATTTCACAGTTTCACATAATCCCTTGAGTCAGGGAAGAGAGATGTCTATGAAGGTGGATGCTGAAGACTACAAAATGGAGGTAAACCTTCCAAATCAGATGAATAGAATTGAATTACATTATCTGTGGGGCAGGAGAGACTTGGAGTTAGAAGAATTGGGTAGAAGTAGTCACCAGTCACTTATTTGCATAACCTTTGAAAAACCGCTTTTCTATACTGTACCACAATCTCCTATTCTATAAAATAAAGAGGTTGGAAAAGATTGTTATATTTCCTTCAAGTTCTAACATTGTGAGATTTTTTCCTATGAATTTCTACCACTGTGTCCAAACTAATAGCCCTTGTAAGTACTCTTAATGGATTATATTTTTCTTGCCTTCTCAGTGGAGAGGAAGGGGAGAAGAAAGGGAAGACTAAGACAATTTAAATGTGAAAAGAAAAGAAAATTGAATCCAAACTAAGAAAAAAAAGGAAGAATTTCTTCTGGTTTCCATGCACTTTGTAATATTACTAACACTGGCTGAGCAATTACATCTACTTAATTTCTTCAGGATCTAAGACTAGTACATCGAAACCAGATGATTTGAATTCATTAAAGGCAACTAGGTGCTCTCTTACTACTTCTTTACTAATCTTGGGTATCCACTCTCCATTAGCTAATTTTATTCTGTCAACTCTAGCACAAAGGTCATTCTCCTTTTCAGTGAAAACTGAAATAAAATGAGCAGCTCTACTTTTCCTTTTTTGTCAGTTATCATTATCCCATTTATACCTAAGCAAAAGTTCTATCCCTTTTTTAAAAATCTTCCTTCTCTTTCCTAATATAGTTTAAAAAACAAAACAAAACTTTTTTCATAACCTTAGCCTTTTTCACCCCACTCAGTTCCATTCTGAAGTTTAGCATTCATTACACTATTTTTACAGGACCATGCCACATAAGCTGGTGTTCTTCCATCCTCAGTACATTTTTTTCCTTTCATCTAAATTAGTAGATGAGTTCTCTGTGTATTCATACAAATTTCATTTTTCCTCCTTTTTTTTTTTTTCCAAGGCAAATGGGGTTAAGTGGCTTGCCCAAGGCCACACAGCTAGGTAATTATTAAGTGTCTGAGGCCTGATTTGAACTCAGGTACTCCTGACTCCAGGGCCAGTGCTCTATCCATTGTACCACCTAGCTGCCTCCATTTTTCCTCATCAGTAGAAATGTTTCTTTTTGTTGTCTTCAGAATTTCATTCTTAATCATCTTCCCATCTTTTAGCTGACTTCAGCTAAAGTATTTTACTGCATGAGATCTTATCTATTTTTCCTCTGAACCCCTTGATATCTGATTTCCCAATATTTAGGGCATATGACAAACCATATCCAGATTTCCTTTCCTATATTACAATTCTAAGAAGGAATTGTCAGTTTCCCCCCAGAGTTCCCATTGTTTTTATACTAGTAACCAGTTCCTCCCTGTAAGTAAGATCCAGATATAGGTTAGAATTTCCCTTTGTGGTTCCCAACTTCTGAAAAGTGATATGATAATTGAAGAAAAGAAAGAACTTATTAATCATTCTACTTTTTTCAGAAAAAGAGATCAGTAGATATCTAGAAAACTGAACTCCCATATCATTATTCTATTATATCTTTGTAGCAGGGCATATGATCTGTTCTCAAAATCTTTATTTCTGCTTTCTCTCTAATGACTTTCTGTTTCTTACTCCTTTGACCTTCATCTAAATACTCTCTGTTTCCTCTCTCTGGTTCCTAGATTTCCTTACAAGTACATCTTCTATACCATATTATTCCCCAATTCCCCCTCCTTTTCATCTGCCCTTCTTCTTTTAAAAAAAAAATATGCCAATCCAGAGTCATGGTTCAATCACTGATATTATCCAACCCATGTTTCAGTGAAACATGAAGCTTAATCTTTAATCTGCATTTGCATCTTTGCATTATGACCTCTAATTGCTCTTGATTTCTGTCTTAATTTCAGATATTTGTATATAGACATTTAAAGCTAAGGGCTTTGTTTTTTTAAACTACTTATTGCTTTCCTGGCTTTTGTCTCCAGAGAATTTCCATTCTCCCCCTTTTTAAAAAAAAATTTAGAAAAATTTCTGGGCAGGAATGTTACAAAGTCTTTACAGATAACAGTATACAAATTTTACAATTACTAGTATACAAAGGCCTTACTAGAAAGACAAATAGAATCTTGAAGACTTGAGTATGATGAGGTGACCCTTCTCCTGGACAAGAAAAATCTAAATCTGCCCCTGATAACTACCAGTCTTGTATAGCACACTGCCTTCAGAATCATCCCCCTCTCTCTCTAATATTCATCTCCCTACTATTTTTTCCTACTATCTTCAAACATGTTCAAGTGTTCCTAAGTTAAAAACAAAAAAACTTTCACTAGACCACACCACACCCTCAACCTATCACCACCCTATCTCTTTCCTCCCTTTCTCAGTCAAATTCATAGTAAAGGTTGTCTGTACTTATAACCACCTCCTTTCCTCTCACTTACCCTTCAACTTTTTGTGATCTGGCTTCCTCTGTGTCAACTCAAATGAAACTGTTCCCTCCAGCTCTACCATCTCTTATTTCCTAAACCTAATAGTCTTTTCTCAGGCCTCATCCTTCTAGACCGAATTGCTACATTTAGCACTGCTGACCACACCTTCCTCTTGAATAATCTCTTTTCTTGATTTTTCATGGATTTTTTTTACAGGTTCTCCCATCTGTCTAATCATTGCCATATTTCCTTTGTTTATTCTCCATTCAAAAGATTCTCTTTAAATGTAAGTGTACCCTAGTACTCTGTCCCAAACTAGCCAGCGCTCTGCCCAAAGACTTGGTAAGATTTTTAGAGGACCCAGTCACTCTGACTCTCCTTGATTGGACAACAATGAGTCTCAGGCTAAGTCCACTTGGTCATTCTTTGGGCCCTGATTGGCTCAGAGTGAATGTAAATAATACTGGTTTCTATTCTGCTCAGAAACCCTAAGGGTCTTCCCTAGTCTAAATTTCTTTTGGCCTCTTTGTCTAATCTCTCTCTTACCTAGCCTTAATCACTGAATGGTAGTTGTTTCAGTCAAACTGTGACCTGGAAAGACCTTTTCTTAAAAATGCTAAGGTCCCCCACTGCATCCAGAGTCATCTCCTGTCATCCTGATATATATCTAATCATTGGTCCCAGATGGCTTCAGAGGATAAAGTGAAGCTGGCAACTTTACACAACCTCTCTCACTTAAATCCAATTCATTTACACCTAATGGCATCACCTCTCTGATGTCATGGTCTTCTTTAAGAAGGAAGGGCAGATAGGGGCAGCTAGGTGGAGTAGTAGATAAAGCACAGGCCCTGGAGTCAGGAGTACCTGGGTTCGGAATACGGTCTCTGACACTTAATAATTACCTAGCTGTGTGGCCTTGGGCAAACCACTTAACCCTGTTTGCCTTGCTAAAAAAAAAAAAGGAGGAAGGGCAGACAACTAGAAGTCACAAGTAAGATTAAGAGAGGGGACAATCATTTATTAAGCATACACTATATTATCTCTTTTGTTTCTCACCATAATTCTGTAGCTGCTATCATTATCCTCATTTTACAAATTGAAGAAATTTAGATAGACAATGATTAATTGTAGGATGGCCAGGAATATTACTAGCAAGGTGGGATAAGCTATGATCTTCCTGACTTCAAGTCTAGTATATCACCAGTGTATCCACTGTAGCACCCATGTGGCTTTTTTCCCTTCTCTACACCCCCCTTGTGACCTCATCAACTTCCATGTGTTTAATTGTCCTCTCTATGTAGATGACTAGCATATCTAGAAATGATCTCATGCTCTTCCCTGAACTTGTAACCACTAGACATTTCTTGTTTTTTTTTGGGGGGGGGGGGGGTGTTGTAGGGCAATAGGGTTAAGAGAATTGCCCAACGTCACACAGCTAGGTAATTTTTAGGCATCTGAAGTCAAATTTGAACTCAGGTCCTCCTGACTCCAGGGCCAGTGCTCTATCCACTGCACTACCTGGCTGCCCCTCCATTAGACATTTCAAACCAAATGTCCCAGATACATCTAAAATTTAATATGTACAAAACAGAATTCTTTCTTTTTCACTCCAAAGCGACCTCTCTTCTAAACTACTCTGCTCCTGTCAAAGTCATTCTTCTAAAGTTTCAGTTTCATAACTTCAACTTTATGCAAAGTTCACAACCAGGTCCTAGCTTATCTTTCTAGTCCCATTTTACTATCTTTCCTACACTCTTTGTTTTAGCCTGTTCTCATTGTTTCTCACAAATCCCAATCTATTTCCTGTTTTTTGTTTTTGGTTCCATGTCTCATGGAATGCTCTCCCTTTACTTCATATTATCCCTATCTTTCCTCTTCAAGACTCAGCTCAAGTACTATCTCCTATTTACCTATATCTCCTGATTCCCCCCCTTCTTAACTTCCTTATTATATTTAAAACCTTATATTTATACTTTATATTTATTCTATATATAATTATGTATGTGTGTGTTGTCTAACAGGAGAGAATGTAAGCTTCTCAAAAGTGGAAATTTTTTCATTCTTTGCTTTTAGAGTTCCAATATCTAGCAAAATACCTGGCAGAAAGGTGTCATGTTTGATGACTGATTGATGGATTTATTGACCATTGCAATAACCTCCAAACTAGTCAATCTGCTTCCATTCTCTCCCCCTCTCTAAAGTATCATCCACACAGTCACCAAATTTCTATTCCTAACTATCCTTTTTAGTGCTGCCCCTGGGATTTATGGGGTCACCAACTAAAGACAGAATTTAAGGTAACTGAGAAATCAAGGACCACTGAAAAGGATGAAAGAATTCTCACTCTCTGGGATTTTAAAACTGCTCAGGATTTTATTATGAAATATAGCAAAATAAACTGGTTAAAAAACTTTCTGTGAGGACTGGAGCAGAAGTGTGAATCCACAATCCAGGCCATGTCTTAGCTGACACCTGTTTTTGTGTGATGCATGCTCAAAGATTGCTCTGTTAGAGTTCTCCATGAACCCTGATGATTTATACATTGCTAGATAAGGACCCTGAGAATGCAGGGAGTATGCAGCTTGGGAAGAATATATGCCTGAAAATATTATATACACTTATGCAGGTGCAGAGACCAGTACTGAGCTAGACAAAACAAATCCTGTACCCAGGACATGGGAAAATAGTGCACAGAGGTCTGTGACCAGATCAGAGGGTACAATTCTCACAAATTTGCGTTTTTGATTGCATACTTTTTGCAGTTTTTATCTTTAAGTATTCTGACTCTGGACAATAAACAGATTGCTCTCTTTGCATTGCCCTTTGGCTCCCCACAACTTTTCTTCCCTAAGAATCAACTAGCACTTTAGGACAGAGTGAATAACAAAAGTCTAGACAAGAGAGAGCCCACTGAGGTCCAGCTCAGATTTTATAACTTTACCCCTTATCTGGGCACTGAGGACAAAGGGGGACATCCCCCCCCACCCTTAGGACTGAAACCAGGTAGAAATTTGAAGACTGGGGGCTTGGGAATGAGGAGACAGAATACAAATTTTACATTAGGAGTCAATTTACATCTCAAGAGCAAAGACCCTCCACCCATTAAACAAGATTTAACAGCATTTAAGACTGCATAATTTGTTTCTGACTATAAATTTTTATATTCATAATTTCCTACATCTTTAGTATGTCACTTCTCTACTCAAAAATCTTGAGTATTTACTGAGTCTAAGATATAATACAAAATTCTCAGCCTAGCAGTCAAAATTATTTATAATGTGATTCCTCACCCACCTTTCCTAGTCATATTTCACCCTACCTTAAACACACCTCTTGTCTCAGACAAACTTACCTACAAGCTATTTCCCATATGGAATTGTCTAAGTCTTATTCTATATTTCTAATAAAAAAAATTGTTTCTCAGTCTCCACCTTAAAGTAATAAATCTTAATGTTGTCTCTGTGTGTAAAAAATGTCAATCTGCCATGTCAAGGTCTGTTCTTTTCCTATATGAATACTGACTCGGCTTGTGTCGGTATTACCTAGTCAGCTTTGTAATAGCACCAATAAATTTTTTTATTTGGGTCAAGAAATCATAAGATAAGAGATATCTTGGGAGAGGAGAGAGAAACCCAAATTTGTTGTAAACTTTCCCTCTCTAATCTGTGGAATTTTTATCAATAGGAACTTGAAGTAAATATCATAATTGATGAGAGAATTAAAATGCTGAATTTTGTCATCTAAATGAAATCTAATTGGTTGCCTATCTCAGTTTTATAATTCTTTGTCCTTTCTGAATAAAAATATCCCCAAAAGTTTGTATCAGAGTTGGTATTTTTAATGATACCATCCACCCATGGGTTTGGTAATATCCTAGAAAATAAAACTTCATGGATAAAACTAACTTTTGGGTTTTTTTTTTTATTTTTAGCCTAAGAAAATTATGTTTAACAGAACATTTCATTTCCTACTAATATGCTTTTGTGCAGGTATTCGCCCATGTCTAGAATACGTTCATTCCTCTTAGAATTCTTATTTTCCTTTCAAACAAAATTCAGTGGTTGTCTCCTACACAAGGTCTTTCCTGATCTCCCTCTTGAATTTACTTTGGAAGTTTACTTCTCTATATCCTTAAGTGCAGGAATTATTATTCATTTTACTTAAGTACCTATGCTTTACACATAGTAGGCTCTAATAAATGTTTGTTAAATGAATTGAATCAAACTGAATTAAAATTAATTGAATTGAAGAAAGCATTCAAAAATGTTAAGAAGGAACTGGATCTTGGGGGGGGGCCTCCTAACTAAGATCTTATGAGTCTACAGATCTTAAAATAAATTATTTTCATTTTTGCTATCACTTTTGGCTCACTGTTAACCTTGTCATTTACACCAAAATATAATGGAAATTATAAAATACTTTAATGGAACAATTTGGACTATAAGCATCATCAAGACATTTTCTTGTCCCTTTTTGACTCAAAGATAACATAAGAGATGAACTTACGTGGCACATAGTATAAAGACAAATTTCCTTTAGTCTGTTTCATACTTAAACAGGGAGTAACATTTATAGTTGGTATGGGCTTCTTTTCATCTAAGTGGAATAAAGACAATGAAATAGATTATCATATATTACCTCTCATTAATACAACTTTTCAGGTTCCCAGGCTCACTCAGATACCCACTTAGCAAGTTTTTAAATTGAAAACTTCATTGTGAGAAAAGTTTAAAAACAGTTAAGCATGGTTTAAAAAATCTTTTTTTAAAACATGATTTACTCCAGAGTTGGACTTTTATTTTTATCCACTCCTTTTCATACTCTCCAGGATCCATTTCAGTTCTGTACTTCCTGGTCTTAAATGGAAGCATACTGTCAAACACACAGACAAAGAACAAATGCTGGTTGAAGGGATGGATGTTTGAATGAATAAGTGACTATATTTCTCACCTTTTAAAGGAAGCCAAAGTCAAACCCAAATGGCATTTTCAAAGACTATTCCATGTAGAATGAATCCATTCAAATAAATAACCAATTTTATTTTTTAGCTTATTTAGCTTACTCCTTTCATTTTTTTAATAGATTCATGGAAAACATAAATTTATAATTATTTGTACCATTGCTTCTCCTATGAAAATACTGTTAAATCGGTTAACATTAATACATATGAAGGAAAACACATGCTCCTGAAAGCTCAGGAGCTAATGAGGGGAAAGGACTGACAACTCAGTGTTAAATTAAATAAAAAATTGGAGCTCTTTATGAGGTGGTCCCTTTATAAGAAGCAAACAGTATCCTTGAGTAAATTAAAGAGGAAGGTGTTATGGGCTAAAGAATAACAGGTCAGATAGAAGGCACACAGAACCTGAAATGGGGAGACCTTGAGAAGCATTGGGTAACCGGAAGAACAAAAGTTCAGGGACCACTACAAGTCAGAGTACTGGAAACAAAGTTTTGGGCACAGAGAAATTTTAGGGCAGATACTGTTGCTAAAACCCTATACAAGACTAATCCTTTCTCTTCTTGGATTAAAAGTTTTTGTAAAAGCCTGAAACCTCTCTTTCTGGACAAAGAGAATGTCTGTTTACCTTGATTTGTTTTAAACATCTATTTTTTTAATCAATTTTTTCCGAGTTTACAAATACTAAATAAAATGGGCTTCATCATATATTGATTAGAATGGAAAAAGAAATTTTTCCTGATACTGTCAATTTCTATAATACAGTTTGATTTTCTTTTTAAATATATAATGAAGTTGTCCTACTTTGATTCTTTATAAACTTTCTTCTGTTTTATTCACATTTTAAAAGGTGAAAAATTTATATGATTTGATGATTCTGTGCATTTGAGAAATGCTTTGATGATTTTCTAATCTTTTTCCTTTCTTTTAGCTACCCTCATTCTAGTGCCCACTCCCCCTTCTACCCCCAATCTATCATTTCTCCCCTTTCCCACCCAGACTTCCCATCCCTTCTTCCTCCTTGTTCATGAGAATCAGATTGAAAATACCAGATCTCCTTGTTGGTCCTACACATAAGCTATATTCTAATGATAAAAAAAACTTTTGTTTTTCCTTCTATTTGTTTTTACTCAAGTGACCTCCACTATGTATCCTTCTTTTTTTCTGAATTTCCTCGAATAAGTATACTTTCTTAATATACATGCCAAGTTCCTTCACTTACCTATTCTAAAATGTATTCATTCAGAACCATAATCCATTTATGGTCTTTATTCTACCATGTCTCAGTAATGCCATGAAGCCAAATCTACCTACTTGCATTAGAACCTTGAGTTCCTTTTGCTTGTGAGGCCAATACAAGTTAGAGCCAGGGTTAGCTTAATAACAGGAAGACAAGAATGCAGTGTTGTATGGTCTGCTTTGTATTTTGACTCTTCTTAATTAGAGCAAAAGAACAGACACTAACAATTCGGTCTAGTGATGAACTGCATTTAACCATTTAGAACCAAAAGAACTGGGTTCTAGATTTGACCCTGCCACTAATTTGCTAGGTACTGCTATTGAGTCATATTCAACTCTTCGTGGCCCAATTTGGGATTTTCTTGCTATTTCCTTCTCCAGTTCATTTTATATTTGAGGAAACTAAAGCAAATAGGATTAAGTGACTTAACCAAAATCACACTACTCCCAAGTCTGAGGTCATATCTGAACTCAGGAAGATGTGCCTTCTTAATTGCAGACCCAGTTCTCTATTCACTACACCACCTATCTGCCCTTCACTATCTTCATCAAGAAAACCCCAAATTGGGACATGAAGAGTCAGACATGAATAAACAGCAGCAACACTCTAGATCTTACATTCTGGCAGTGAGGTAGCATAGTAGATAGAACAAACAGCTCTGGAGTCAGGAGGACCTGAATTCAAATCCAGCCTCAGACATTTGACACTTATTCCCTGGACAAATCACTTAACCCTGCTTGCCTCACATCAGGGCCATCTTCATTTGTTCTGACCCCTGTACCCAGATGGCTCCTGAGGAGAAAGTGAGACTGGTGACTCAGTACCCCTCACTCAGATCCAATTCACATGCTTTTCATGGCATTATCTCCCTGATACAAAGGTTTTCTTTGAAAACAAAAGACAAACAACAACACAACAATTTGCTGGGTAATCTTGGGCAAATAATTCGCATCATTCTCTAACTCAATTTACTGTTGTGAAATAGAGAAAATAGTCTCTTTGTACTTAATTTAATAAAATGTGAATTCCAATTCTATTAGTGAGATATTTGTCAGTCTTTCATGATATCTATGGATATCTTTAATGATAGTTCCTTTTTTCTTTCTAGTCATTCTAGATTTAGTTTCTAGGTTTTTTTTAGTTTTTTTTTTTTGGCAAGACAATGGGATTAAATGACTTGCTGAAGGCTACACAGCTAGGTTAATTATTAAGTGTCTGAGGTTGGATTTGAACTCTTCCAGGGCTGGTTCTCTATTCACTATGCCACCTACTATTTCTCTTGAATGGGGGAAAAAGGAGGAATTAAAAAGGGGGATGATTAATAAAAGTAGAATAGGATAACTCATTGTCTTGAGGATAAGATGAGAAGATGTAAACAGATCAATACTTACTATAAAGAAAAATTTCCCAACAATTGGAACTATCTAATGGTCTGCTTCAGGAAATGATCCAGGAAAAGGTATTTGCCTAATTCCCTTTTCTAGAGATTCTTAAGCAAAAATTGAAGTAGCAAAACCCAACTGCCACAATATCAATATCACTTTCATCTCTAGATTTTATGATTTTAAGTCAGTAGTCAACCAGGCTAATGAGATCCTAGGCTGTAGTTATAGAAGCATAGAACCCAGAGCCAAAGAGATAATAGTTTATATTTTGACCTAAACATCTGGGACAATTTATCTAGTTTTGGATGTCAAATTTTATAACAGCCAAGTCAAATCATGTGCAGAGCAATCACCGTGAAGGGATTTGAAACCTAAGGAAATCAAAGGGAAAAGGTTCAACTGAAGGAAATGGAGATATTTAACCTAGAGAAGAGAAGATTTAAGAGAGACTTGAATGTGAATAGGGATAAGGAATGGACTTATGATTTAATGGATTAGGGAACTGCTTTCTTTGCATCTTAGTCTTAAAGAGGGGCCTGTATTAAAGTATTTGAATATTTGCCATAAAGTAAGCTTATGGTATTTGTCTATTTGAGGCAGACCTAGAAGCAGTGGGTGAAATTATAGGAAATATATTTAAACAATGTAAAGAAAAAATTCCTCACAATTTAAAGCTATCAAGAAGAGGCAAAAAATGAGTTGCCTCTGAAAGTCACATCCTTAGAAGTGTTCATGTGTTATCTTCTGGGTCAGGGGCAAGGTCAAGGGAAAGTAGCCAGTTAGGGCGGTGACAATGGTGAGAGAGAAATTCTCAACAGTTTGTTGGCTGTCCATAAAGCACAGAAGTTCTTCTTTTCATTTTCCTAAAATGGGGAGGGCAAAAAAACAGGAGTATAACCAAATTAGAGATTGTGAGAAGAGCCTCTAGAAACCTTAGCCCAACACAGAAATCAAAATTGGTGAAGAAATAACCATGTTTCCACCATGGAGAACACAGAAGTCTATCAATTGGGGAGGTCCAGTGGAGAATAACAGCAGGCAATTATTATAGTGATGGGATGAAATCCTGAACTGAACTTGGTACAGTAAAGTGACCACTGGGAGTGGGGGTGGGGGAAAGAATTATCATTTAGGATCTAGCATAACACAAGTTGGAAAAATTAGTCTCATGTAAATGAAAGAAACCTCCTTAAAGCCAGGATTAGGGGCTGCTGGTACAATTAACCAGCTGTCCTTTTCTCCAGTAGCAACATCTAAAGCATTTGCCATCTCTGACCCAGCAAGTGTTTAATTAAATATTGCTCCTGTGAAAACTCACCTTCCAAACAATTGCTAAGGTGAAGTTTGTAACACACTTACCACAAGAAGAGTATGTTATCTCTGCATCTTGGGTGCTGCAGGTCCACCTATTTTTCACTGATTCAATGATTGTGAAAATAAATAGGGTGGAGAAAAACAAAATCTGGAGCATAATTATCTTTTAAAGTTTTCAGAATGAAAATAGGAGAGCAGTGAATTAGTATCTTACTCCAATTTGTAAAAAGAAAGTTTGACTTAGTCATCAGTCACATGATTTCTGGCTTCCTATTCAGTTTTATTTCCTGTTTTTCTGATTTTCAGTATTGGTAGTACCTCCCAGCAAGCAATTCCAGTAAGAGAGAGGAGGAAATAAATGCCTACATATTTACTCATTCTCTTTAGATACACAAATAACAGCCACTTAAATATTGAATGTGCAAAGAATATATCACAATAGTTCCTCATACCATCATACCTGAATGTCAAAAATAATAGTGATCTGAATTTTTAAAAAGAAAGGTCTTTCCCATTATCAGAATAAAAAATTATTAGTCACAATTGTATGTTGAAATTTTGTAGGAAACATTGAGAGAAGTAAGAATTGGGGAATTTGCTTTAAAAAAATGAGATAGGGCAGCTAAGTGGCACAGTGGATAGAGCATGACCCTGGAGTCAAGAGGATCTGAGTTCAAATCCAGATTTAGACATTTAATAATTACCTAGCTGTGGGAACTTGGGCAAGTTACTTAACTCCATTGTCTTACAAAAAAAAATTGTGCCCACTCCCTCATTTCACCAATAGGCCTGAAGCAGGACACAGGGAAATGCCAAGTTGGACTTGAAGGTCACACCCTTTAGGACAGGAGAATGATTAGTACATTGAACACTACCCCTGCTCAATGAGCACTGTTTTAGCCACTCATGGGGGGAGGGGGGCACCACCCCTATGGCATAATATTGGAGAATACCTGGAGCCAGATGCTAAATCCAAGCACCACCCTTGTCCCACCCACCATGGAAAGGCTTTTAAGCAAGGTTCTCTGGAATGGAGCTCTTTTTTTTTTCCTCTTTAATTCTTTGCATTTCCCAGCAGGATAACCAATTGCTCTCTAAGCTAGAACCACATGCTCAGGCCTAGGTGGCTGGAGCAATATAGCCCTAGTTCCAAGTGATAACATTTATAAGCTTTTCTTCTCTTTTTCCCCAGGTTCCCTACCATTTCCTTCTCCCTTCTTTCCTATGTGGTTTATTTCCTATGTAGTTTCCTAGCTTGTAACTAAATTCTTTCCTAGGACCAAATTGTTTCTGTGAGCTGCTCATACTTTGCTCAGATATTACAAGTCTGTGAATAAAGATTTTATTTTTTTTATTTTAGGTTTTTGCAAGGCAATGGGGTTAAGTGGCTTGCCTGAGGACACACGGGTGAATAAAGATCTTAACTTTTTCTTTTTAACAATTCTGTGGCCAATCATGAGTTTTTCACTTCCAAGAACCTGCTCTTTCTTTAGTGTCACTGCCCACTTTCCCTGTCATCAGAACCAGCTGTCATAACTGTTAATCACTTTAGGCAGTGAGAGTTTTAATTTTAATTTCTTTTTATTCCTTGGACATTAAGTTTTATTTCTCTAGTCCTGTTTTTTCATCTTATAAAGGAGGTTAAAGTACAATCACTAGATGATCTTTCTTCCACCTCTAAATTCTATGAAAAGAACAATTCATTCTCTTTCAACATGGTTTTATCTGCTGAGCATATTTAGCTGGGTACTTATAAGAGAGCCTGACTTTGCTTTTTGTGACTACCTTCAGACTCTGAGAAAGCCATCAAACTAGAATAAATTGGATTTTATGCATCCTAATAATGAAGCAATTGTGACTTTTAAATGCCCAAAGCGTTTATTTTTAGAAACATGGAGAAAAAAATCAAAACACCTTTTTTTATTCTTTCAAGGAATTAGCTACTTTATAACAAGTTCATTTAGATGAAAAAAGTCTTCAAATGAGCAGAACCAGAACATTATACACCTTAACAAAATGGAGTGATGATCAACCTTGATGGACATGCTCACTCCATTAGTGCAATAATCAGGGATAATTTTAGGGAATCTCTGATAGAGAATACCATCCTGTATCTGGAGTTTAAATTAAGACCAAAGATTAATATCTTCAATTTTTAAAAGCTGTCATCTATATTACATAATTTTGCTATATCTAATGTTTCCTTTTGGATCTGTTTCTTCTCTCAGCACATTCAGTTTTGATCTATGCATTTCATGGAAGCAAATGTAAAGACCATTATCAGATAGCCTTCTGTGGGGGAGGAGGGAGGGAGGGAGAGAGAAAAAAATTGTAAAATTCAAAACCTTTCAAAAAAAATTAGTAGGAAAAAAAATAAATTCTTGCAAAATTGAAAAAAAACCCAAAAAGTCTTCAAGAAGAAAACAGAAAAAAAAATAGAGATATATAGCTAGAACTTGATAGACAGTTTGACATAATGAATCCAGAAAGGCCTGGGTTCAACTCCTGCCTTTGACTTCATTTTAACATATACTAGCCATATGACCCTAGAAAAGTCATTTAAACTCTCAGCTTTCTCTCTGGAGAAAGCTCCCAGGAAACTTTCCAAGACTACAGATTTATTTTTTTTTATTTTTTAGGATTTTTTTTTTGAAAGGCAAATGGGGTTAAGTGAAGACTACAGATTTAAAATGAACTTCCCATATCATTGCTGTGACAAAGGTTTAGAGCAAGCACTCCTCACCTTCTATCCTACACACATACATACATAGACACACACACACACACACACACACATACACACACACACACACACACATAAGATGGGAATTAAAACTGGAATGTGTCAAAGAACCAAAAAAATTAACTTTAAGAAGAGTTTTATTGTTCAATTATGTGCAATTTTACATTGTGCTTTAATTATACACACACAAAAAATAGAAAGTCAAAAAACCCAGGTGTATAAATCACAAGAATGGAATTTTTAAATATGCTAGAATGTACACATTCAAATTAGTATTTTCTTTCAAAGTAATCATCTTGGGAGACTATACTTTTTTTAAATTTTATTTTTATTTAAGGCAATGAGGTTAAGTGACTTGCCCAAGTTCACACAGCTAGGTAATTATTAAATGTCTGAGGACAGATTTAAACTCTGGTCCTCCTGACTCCAGGACCAGTCCTCTATTCACTGCACTACCTGGTTGCTCCTAGACTATATTCTTTTAAAGCAATAACTGCCATCACTCAAAATATTTTTTGGAAGTCGTCTTCTGAAATTGTCTTTAGAGTTTTACAAGCTACAAAAGGACATTTTATAGTCATGATATATACATACATATCTATATGGAAATGTATAGAGACATATATGTATATAAATATTATTTAAAGCTGGAAGGAACCTTAGAAGTTAGAGTTAAATCCCCTCATTTTATAGATGAGGAAATTGAAGTACAATGAAATTAAATGATTTGTTTAAGGTCATAGAGCTAATATCTGAATCAGGATTTGAATCCAGATCTTAATAGTTATCTAAGGTGTATGCTGCTATCATAGAGGTTGTCCAGCAAAGAATAAAAATGGAAGGGGGATTCCTTATAAATGGTTCCATCCTCCATATACTAATATTTCTGCATGATTGATTCAGTCATAGGAAATGGGTTCCCAAATTTTTTTCAGTTCATGTATCTCCCTATTCAGTAGGAAATATTCTTTTTTTATAAAGCTTTATTCAGTAAATTCTTTTTTTTTTTAGTTTTTTTTTGCAAGGCAAATGGGGTTAAGTGGCTTGCCCAAGGCCACACAGCTAGGTAATTATTATTGTCTGAGGCAGGATTTGAATTCAGGTACTCCTGACCAGGGCCATTGCTCTATCCACTGCTCCACCTAGCTGCCCCTACCCAGTACATAAATTCTTAATGTAAAATTGGTTTATCAATGTCACATATTCCTTATGCCCTCTTGACAACTTTCCATATCCTCTGAAGACATATACATTTGTCCTAGGTTAGGAAACCTTACTTTATAAAATGCAAACTCCTGTTTTACATTTAAAGTCCTTTTCTGTCAAGCTGATTGCACATTGCTCTGGCACCCCACCCCCCATACACTCTGTTCTCCAGATTTATATTCTATGTCCCACCTTTGGGCCATTGCAGTCCATTCCTTATACCTGAAATATTCTTCTTCCTGTTCAAATAAAGTACAATTTCCTTCAAAGTGCTTTTCCAGATACCCCAGCCCCCACCCCACCCCCTGCCACTCTATAGCCTGTATTCAAGAATATGCTGAATTTTCATATTGTGTTAAGTTCTCTAAAAGCAGAGACTGTTGCTTTCATATGCCTAGTACCGAGTATACAGTAGGTGCTTAATAAGTGCTTGTTGTTTCAAGTCCAAGAACACCTCTAAGCTTCCTAAATATTTATCATCCAGTATATAATCAACATGATTATACACATGGGGAGAAGCAATTGATTGTCTAATGTTCACATTAAGATGTCATCGACACTTAATACATTGTTGGTGGAGCTGTGAACTCATCCAACCTTTCTGGAAAGCAATTTGGAATTACACCCAAACGGCAACAAAAATGTGCATACCCTCTGATCCAGCTATACCACTGGATCTATACCCTGAAGAGATCATGAAAAAGGGTAAAAACATCACTTGTACAAAAATAATCACAGCAGCCCTGATGGTGGTAGCAAAGAATTGGAAATCGAGGGAATGTCCATCAGTTGAGGAATGGCTTAATAAACTGTGGTATATGTATGTCATGGAACACTAACACTCTATTAGAAATCAAGAGGGTTGGGAATTCAGGGAAGTCTGGAGGGATTTGCATGAACTGATGCTGAGTGAGATGAGCAGAACCAGAAGAATATTGTACACCCTAAAAGCAACATAGGGGTGATGGTCAACCTTAATGGACTTGCTCATTCCATCAGTGCAACAATCAAGCACAATTTGGGGGTATATGTGATGGAAAATACTATCTATATCCAGAAAAAGAACTGTGGAATTTGAACAAAGACCAAAGACTATTACCTTTAATTTTTTTTAAAAAACTGTTATCTTGGGAGCTGCTAGGTGGCACAATAGATAGAGCACCGGCCCTGGAGTCAGGAGTACCTGAGTTCAAATCCAGACTCAGACACTTAATTGCCTAACTGTATGACCTTGGGCAAGTCCTTAATCCTATTGCCTTAAATTAAAAAAAAAAAAGAAAAAACTGTTACCATTTGGTCTTATACTTTATTTTTCTTCCTTAAGCATATGATTTCTTCCTTATCACATTCAACCTAGATCAATGTATACCATGGAAACAATGTAAAGGCTAACAGACTGCCTTCTGTGTGGGGGGAGGGGGAG